>NC_069499.1:1075657952-1075797952 GCF_027579735.1 Bombina bombina
GGAATTTGATCAATTTTGCTTTATATGTTGTTTTTTCTCTTACATATTGCAAGATGTCTCACGTTGCATCTGAGTAAGAAGATACTTCAGGAAAATCGCTGTCTGGTGCTGGAACTACCAAAGCTAAGTGTATCTGCTGTAAACTTTTGGTAGCTATTCCTCCGGCTGTTGTTTGTATTAATTGTCATGACAAACTTGTTAATGCAGATAATATTTCCTTTAGTAATGTACCATTACCTGTTGCAGTTCCATCAACATCTAATGTTCAGAATGTTCCTGATAACATAAGAGATTTTGTTTCTGAGTCCATCAAGAAGGCTATGTCTGTTATTCCTCCTTCTAGTAAACATAAAAAATCTTTTAAAACTTCTCTTTATACAGATGAATTTTTAAATGAACATCATCATTCTGATTCTGATGACTCTTCTGGTTCAGAGGATTCTGTCTCAGAGATTGATGCTGATAAATCTTCATATTTATTTAAAATGGAATTTATTCGTTCTTTACTTAAAGAAGTACTAATTGCTTTAGAAATTGAGGATTCTGGTCCTCTTGATACTAATTCTAAACGTTTAGATAAGGTCTTTAAATCTCCTGTGGTTATTCCAGAAGTTTTTCCTGTTCCTAGTGCTATTTCTGAAGTAATTTCCAGAGAATGGGATAAATTGGGTAATTCATTTACTCCTTCTAAACGTTTTAAGCAATTATATCCTGTGCCGTCTGACAGATTAGAATTTTGGGACAAAATCCCTAGAGTTGATGGGGCTATTTCTACCCTTGCTAAACGTACTACTATTCCTACGTCAGATGGTACTTCGTTTAAGGATCCTTTAGATAGGAAAATTGAATCCTTTCTAAGAAAAGCTTATCTGTGTTCAGGTAATCTTCTTAGACCTGCTATATCATTGGCTGATGTTGCTGCAGCTTCAACTTTTTGGTTGGAAACTTTAGCGCAACAAGTAACAGATCATGATTCTCATAATATTATTATTCTTCTTCAACATGCTAATAATTTTATCTGTGATGCCATTTTTGATATTATCAGAGTTGATGTCAGGTTTATGTCTCTAGCTATTTTAGCTAGAAGAGCTTTATGGCTTAAAACTTGGAATGCTGATATGGCTTCTAAATCAACTCTACTTTCCATTTCTTTCCAGGGTAACAAATTATTTGGTTCTCAGTTGGATTCTATTATCTCAACTGTTACTGGTGGGAAAGGAACTTTTTTACCACAGGATAAAAAATCTAAGGGTAAAAACAAATCTAATAATCGTTTTCGTTCCTTTCGTTTCAACAAAGAACAAAAGCCTGATCCTTCATCCTCAGGAGCAGTTTCAGTTTGGAAACCATCTCCAGTCTGGAATAAATCCAAGCCTTCTAGAAAAGCAAAGCCAGCTTCTAAGTCCACATGAAGGTGCAGCCCTCATTCCAGCTCAGCTGGTAGGGGGCAGGTTACGTTTTTTCAAAGAAATTTGGATCAATTCTGTTCACAATCTTTGGATTCAGAACATTGTTTCAGAAGGGTACAGAATTGGTTTCAAGATGAGACCTCCTGCAAAGAGATTTTTTCTTTCCCGTGTCCCAGTAAATCCAGTGAAAGCTCAAGCATTTCTGAATTGTGTTTCAGATCTAGAGTTGGCTGGAGTAATTATGCCAGTTCCAGTTCTGGAACAGGGGATGGGGTTTTATTCAAATCTCTTCATTGTACCAAAGAAGGAGAATTCCTTCAGACCAGTTCTGGATCTAAAAATATTGAATCGTTATCTAAGGATACCAACATTCAAAATGTTAACTGTAAGGACTATCTTGCCTTTTGTTCAGCAAGGGCATTATATGTCCACAATAGATTTACAGGATGCATATCTGCATATTCCGATTCATCCAGATCATTATCAGTTCCTGAGATTCTCTTTTCTGGACAAGCATTACCAGTTTGTGGCTTTGACGTTTGGCCTAGCTACAGCTCCAAGAATTTTTTCAAAGGTTCTCGGTGCCCTTCTGTCTGTAATCAGAGAACAGGGTATTGTGGTATTTCCTTATTTGGACGATATCTTGGTACTTGCTCAGTCTTTACATTTAGCAGAATCTCATACGAATCGACTTGTGTTGTTTCTTCAAGATCATGGTTGGAGGATCAATTCACTAAAAAGTTCATTGATTCCTCAGACAAGGGTAACCTTTCTGGGTTTCCAGATAGATTCAGTGTCCATGACTCTGTCTTTGACAGACAAGAGACGTCTAAAATTGATTTCAGCTTGTCGAAACCTTCAGTCACAATCATTCCCTTCGGTAGCCTTATGCATGGAAATTCTAGGTCTTATGACTGCTGCATCGGACGCGATCCCCTTTGCTCGTTTTCACATGCAACCTCTTCAGCTCTGTATGCTGAATCAATGGTGCAGGGATTACACAAAGATATCTCAATTAATATCTTTAAAACCGATTGTACGACACTCTCTAACGTGGTGGACAGATCACCATCGTTTAATTCAGGGGGCTTCTTTTGTTCTTCCGACCTGGACTGTAATTTCAACAGATGCAAGTCTCACAGGTTGGGGAGCTGTGTGGGGATCTCTGACGGCACAAGGAGTTTGGGAATCTCAGGAGGTGAGATTACCGATCAATATTTTGGAACTCTGTGCAATTTTCAGAGCTCTTCAGTCTTGGCCTCTTCTGAAGAGAGAATCGTTCATTTGTTTTCAGACAGACAATGTCACAACTGTGGCATACATCAATCATCAAGGAGGGACTCACAGTCCTCTGGCTATGAAAGAAGTATCTCGAATTCTGGTTTGGGCTAAATCCAGCTCCTGTCTAATCTCTGCGGTTCATATCCCAGGTATAGACAATTGGGAAGCGGATTATCTCAGTCGCCAAACGTTGCATCCGGGCGAATGGTCTCTTCACCCAGAGGTATTTCTTCAGATTGACCAAATGTGGGAGCTTCCAGAAATAGATCTGATGGCGTCTCATCTAAACAAGAAACTTCCCAGGTATCTGTCCAGATCCCGGGATCCTCAGGCGGAAGCAGTGGATGCATTATCACTTCCTTGGAAGTATCATCCTGCCTATATCTTTCCGCCTCTAGTTCTTCTTCCAAGAGTAATCTCCAAGATTCTGAAGGAATGCTCGTTTGTTCTGCTGATAGCTCCGGCATGGCCTCACAGGTTTTGGTATGCGGATCTTGTCCGGATGGCCTCTTGCCATCCGTGGACTCTTCCGCTAAGACCAGACCTTCTGTCGCAAGGTCCTTTTTTCCATCAGGATCTCAAATCCTTAAATTTAAAGGTATGGAGATTGAACGCTTGATTCTTGGTCAAAGAGGTTTCTCTGACTCTGTGATTAATACTATGTTACAGGCTCGTAAATCTGTATCCAGAGAGATATATTATAGAGTCTGGAAGACTTATATTTCTTGGTGTCTTTCTCATCATTTTTCTTGGCATTCTTTTAGAATTCCGAGAATTTTACAGTTTCTTCAGGATGGTTTAGATAAAGGTTTATCCGCAAGTTCTTTGAAAGGACAAATCTCTGCTCTTTCTGTTCTTTTTCACAGAAAGATTGCTAATCTTCCTGATATTCACTGTTTTGTACAAGCTTTGGTTCGTATAAAACCTGTCATTAAGTCAATTTCTCCTCCTTGGAGTTTGAATTTGGTTCTGGGGGCTCTTCAAGCTCCTCCGTTTGAACCTATGCATTCATTGGACATTAAATTACTTTCTTGGAAAGTTTTGTTCCTTTTGGCGATCTCTTCTGCCAGAAGAGTCTCTGAATTATCTGCTCTTTCTTGTGAGTCTCCTTTTCTGATTTTTCATCAGGATAAGGCGGTGTTGCGAACTTCTTTTGAATTTTTACCTAAAGTTGTGAATTCCAACAACATTAGTAGAGAAATTGTGGTTCCTTCATTATGTCCTAATCCTAAGAATTCTAAGGAGAAATCGTTGCATTCTTTGGATGTTGTTAGAGCTTTGAAATATTATGTTGAAGCTACTAAGTCTTTCCGAAAGACTTCTAGTCTATTTGTTATCTTTTCCAGTTCTAGAAAAGGCCAGAAAGCTTCTGCCATTTCTTTGACATCTTGGTTGAAATCTTTAATTCATCATGCCTATGTCGAGTCGGGTAAAACTCCGCCTCAAAGGATTACAGCTCATTCTACTAGGTCAGTTTCTACTTCCTGGGCGTTTAGGAATGAAGCTTCGGTTGATCAGATTTGCAAAGCAGCAACTTGGTCCTCTTTGCATACTTTTACTAAATTCTACCATTTTGATGTATTTTCTTCTTCTGAAGCAGTTTTTGGTAGAAAAGTACTTCAGGCAGCGGTTTCAGTTTGAATCTTCTGTTTATGTTTTTCATTAAACTTTATTTTGGGTGTGGATTATTTTCAGCAGGAATTGGCTGTCTTTATTTTATCCCTCCCTCTCTAGTGACTCTTGCGTGGAAAGATCCACATCTTGAGTAGTCATTATCCCATACGTCACTAGCTCATGGACTCTTGCTAATTACATGAAAGAAAACATAATTTATGTAAGAACTTACCTGATAAATTCATTTCTTTCATATTAGCAAGAGTCCATGAGGCCCGCCCTTTTTTGTGGTGGTTATGATTTTTTTTGTATAAAGCACAATTATTCCAATTCCTTATTTTATATGCTTTCGCACTTTTTTCTTATCACCCCACTTCTTGGCTATTCGTTAAACTGAATTGTGGGTGTGGTGAGGGGTGTATTTATAGGCATTTTAAGGTTTGGGAAACTTTGCCCCTCCTGGTAGGAATGTATATCCCATACGTCACTAGCTCATGGACTCTTGCTAATATGAAAGAAATGAATTTATCAGGTAAGTTCTTACATAAATTGTTTTTTTTTTTTTACTAATTTGACCCTTCAAAGTCTAATAAAGTATAATTTATTATATGGGGAAACTGATGAAACTGAACTGCAGAATAAAATGGAAAGGCTTTAAATTTGGTGCACGTGTCTTAGAAAATATAACTTTTATTTATAATTAAAATAAGGCCATCAAAGATCATCCTAATTAACTAGTTATGGATGCTCATATGGGCCAAAAAAAAGCTGTTTTGACATGGTTTTTATTAGTTTATAACTAGTTTGCACATGGAGGACCCCCACCTGATGCTGAGGTGACCAGATATCATTTAGTTAAATGAGGAGTGCTCTGTATTCTGCTTATAAATTCCCCTTATTTTGCAGTTTGGTATTATTATTAGGGAAGGTTTAGTATGCTAATAGAGCAATTTTGTGTAAGGGAAATGTGTTCAGATGTTGGGACTGTAATATTTATATTTATCTAGTTAATTAGGATGATCTTTAATTTCTTTATTTGTTTTGCAGTTCTATTAATCTGTTTAAAAAGGTAGAACTGTGGGCGTGTCTCTGGGCAGCACCTTAAATGGTCGCAATATCGGTTGCTCTGAGTGAAACATTGATAATATGCTTTTTATTAATGTCTAAGAGGATCATCCATCTACCTCATCCTGATAACTAAGACCTACTTTCAAGCATAACTGAATGATACTACAATATTGGGATTATCACTCTTAATATCCGATCTGGAGCGTTGAGGCCAAAGGCAGTCACCTGAGTGAGGGGCTCTCAACACACACCCCCCGGTGTCTTGTAAGCCGGGTACGCAGTGCATAGACACTGAAAACTTCAATAAAATGGAACCTGATACAGCTATTCTGATTGAGGAGATATGTAATATCTTGAATGAGCATTTTCTACAGCTAACGGAGAAGATGACGGCAGCATGGGTAAATGACAGAGATCTTCCTGTCACTAAGCCTGACCTAATTGTTATAGAACAGTCAATAGAATGTGAGCCCTCCAACACTGTGTGAATCTGTGCCTGCTCAATACACAACCAGACAAAGGAACCTCCACAGTTGATGAGTCGATGATCGTTAACGAGAAACTATGGCTACCTGCTGTATGTGGCTTCTCAATAGTCTGGCCTAACTCCGATTCCACTGGCAGTGACAAGGTGGATACCTCTGACCTAGAAGAGATCCCTATGCCGCAGAACCCCCCACAGACTATGATCACCTATTCAGACCATCAGTCGCGTCACACAAAAAACGGCAGCCCTAGACCCTACAGTGGGGTGCATACAGAGAAGAAGACTACAGACGTGGGAATTATCTCTGTACAAGATGGAGCCGCACCACTACCTCAGACACCTCTACCCCTGACAGCCAGAAAGAGAATGCACTATCGGTTCACACAAGGTAAATGGCGACATAGGCTAGTCGCAACAGAAATCTACAACACAAGCTCTCCCTGGAGGAAATAATCCAAATTGAACATCCCGAGCAGGTGCGGAGACAAGTCATCGCCCTGGTGTGGGCATTGTGGAGGCTGGATTGGTCTTCCCTGGAGCCGCATATCTCATGGAGGCTTCTTGAAAGTGCCCCGGAACACTTTTAGCTTTCAAGGCTCCCGATGTGTCGCGCATCTCGTTCGCTCTGGCATTGGCAGAGTCAGTTCATAAGGATTACGGGACATTAAACCTCTGGCCGATGCCTGGTAAATCTTACCTTGTACTTTCTTAACCCCAAGTTAACAGACACTACTGAACAGTTTTCATGAAGCCCCAGGCTGATTCTGCCCTGCAATTTTAATCATCAATTCCCTTTAGACGACATGTTTTCACTTGGTTACACTTTGCAATTGAACAGCCCTATCTAATACACTTAATGTTCAGGCACAAGATGTATAGGATGGCTGCTACAACCCACACAAGCTTCAGTGACATAGGAGATAGCGAAAGAGTAGTAACTTAATACCTCTTAAATCATTAAATTTATTTATATTTTTTACAAATATCTTTTCTATGGGGATGTTGCACCTTGCTGCTCCGCTTGATCTATTTGCCCAATCCTAGAATGCATTAATCCTAATAGCGGCACTAAAGCCTGAAGTTTGAGGGACATTATTTGTTGGGATGCTACAGTATTTAATATAACCTAATTGGGGAAATGTATTTATAACTTTTTATATCAGATGTCTGCAATTAGTGTGTTCTATATTACTTCTATTCAGTGTAACATGCTAGCATAGACACTTGGTGCTTAATACATTCCTGACATTGTTTATTATAGAGGTTAATTGTAAGGCAGGCAATGCATTTATATATCCAACCTCACTGTGTTATTGATAACTACTGGAAAAAAAGAGAGGCTAGTCGAAACTCTTTGCATAGATCTCTTATTATGACATCAGCTTCCATAATCACTTATCCATAATCTGTAATCCGTATCCCAGTGTATTTTACTGCCACTACTGAGCTGTCCGTGGCAGATATCTTTACATAGCAGATAATGTAGCCTAGTAGGTTTATGGCTACAGGGCTGATGAGACTTTCTTAGGTATGGCAGCTGTTGCCTAACAAGCTAACACATATTTAGTCCCCCCCTAATAATGTCACAATTTGTTCCCAGTCTGAATCCTTAAGATAAAATGACCTAACTCCTGTGACATACTTCATTGTTTCAGCTTAGCCCTGTCGCATAATCAAGAAGTACAGCTATTCAAGAGATCCTTAGCTGCCAAATATTTGTTTTTGTGCTTCTTGATAGTTCAGACCCACAAGGTTCCTATATGTAAAGTATATCATTCATTTGCAATTATAGTTTTAAGGGTCCAGGAGCGACCCTATCTTTTATAAAATCAGAGGTTACTATAGTGAAACCTAAGAGCGGTCTCTTCTTTTCATTATACCTTCCCTTAATTTCAGACATGCTTTCTTATTTAAAGTCCAAGAGTGACCTCTGGAGTTTGCCTTGGAAGGTTTCCTTACGAATAGGCACCATGTATCAATTTTGTCATCTATAACTGTTCATTACTCTGTTGGTTGCTGTGCTGCAAGTCTAACATACCATTATAGAGCTCAGCTGAAATGCATTTCTTCTTTTGTACTGTATGGCAATTCCATCGGTATGTTTATAATGTTTGTATGTCTGATTTAAGTACCTCAATAAAAATGTTTTTTTAAAAAAAGAACTTTTCCCCCATAACCCCTTAAAGGGACAGTATACACTCATTTTCATATAACTGCATGTAATAGACACTACTATAAAGAATAGGATGCACAGATACTGATATAAAAATCCAGTATAAAATGGTTTAAAAACGTACTTAGAAGCTTTCAGTTTAGCTCTGTTGAAAAGGTAGTTGGAAAGCCCACTGCAAGTGGGAAATAAGACACTCCCCCCCTCCCCCTTCTGTTGCATATGAAAAGACCCTTTACACAAACAGGAGCAAGCTGGAGTAGGTAGCTGACGGTATTCACATAAAACTTTGGGGCTTGGTTAGGAGTCTGAAAATCAGAGCAATGTTATTTAAAAATAAGCAAAACTATACATTTTTTTAAAAAACAAACTTTATGGGCTTTATAAATAGATCATCTACAAAACATTTATGCAAAGAAAAAATGAGTGTATAATGTCCCTTTAAGGACAAGGCCATTTTTCAATTTCTTTCCCTTAAGGACCAGGGCAATTTTTACATTTCTGTGGTGTTTGTGTTCAGCTGTAATTTTCCTCTTACTCATTTACTGTACCCACACATTATATACCGTTTTTCTCGCCATTAAATGGAAAATTATAAAATATGATGAAAATTTTTTTTTTAGTAGGCAACCCAAAGTATTGATCTAGGCAAATTTTGGTATATTTCATGCCACCATTTCACCGCCAAATGCGATTGAATAAAAAAAATCTTTTTCACAAACTTTAGGTTTCTCACTGAAATTATTTACAAACAACTTGTGCAATTATGGCACAAATGGTTGCAAATGCTTCTCTGGGATCCCCTTTGTTCAGAAATAGCAGACATTTATGGCTGTGGCATTACTTTTTGTAATTAGAAGGTCGCTAAATGCTGCTGCGCACCACACTTGTATTAGGCCCAGCAATAAAGGGGTTAATTAGGGAGCTTGTAAGGTTAATTTTAGCTTTAGGGTAGTGTAGTAGACAACCCAAAGTATCTAGGCCCATTTTTATATATTTCATGCCACCATTTCACCGCCAAATTCGATCAAATAAAAAAAAAAAATTCACTTTTTCACTAACTTTGGGTTTCTCACTGAAATTATTTACAAACAGCTTGTGTAATTATGGCACAAATGGTTGTAAATGCTTCTCTGGGATCCCCTTTGTTCAGAAATAGCAGACATATATGGCTTTGGCATTGCTTTTTGGTAATTAGAAGGCCACTAAATGCCGCTGTGCACCACACTTTTATTATGCCCAGCAGTTACAGGGTTAATTAGGTAGCTTGTAGGGAGCTTGAAGGGTTCATTTTAGCTTTAGTGTACAGATCAGCCTCCCAACTGACACATACCACCCCCTGATCCCTCCCAAAATAGCTCTCTTCCCTCCCCCACCTCACAATTGTCCCCGCCATTTTAAGTACTGGCAAAAAGTCTGCCAGAACTAAAATAAAAGGCTTTTTTTTAAAATAAAAAATATATATTCTGCTGTGAAGGATCCCCCTTAGCCCCCAACCTCCCTGATTCCCCCTAAAGAACTCTCTAACCCTCCCCCCACTAACTATTTGCCACCATTTTGGGTACTGGCAGCTATCTGCCAGTACCCACTTTGCAAACAAATGTGGCTTTTTAAAAATAAAACCTACTTTTTCTGTAGTGTAGCTGCCCCCCCTCCATACCCTACCCCCTCCCAGATCCCTTTTGAAAAAGTATTGCACCACCCTCTCCCAGCACTCTCTCCCACCATTTCTTATTTTGGCTACTGGCTAGATCGAGGCATCATGGCAATACCTTGAAAGAGGCTGGAAGCGATCAGGATCGCTTCCAGCCGCTTGAAACCCCTGACGATGTACAGGGTACGTCTTTGGTCTTTAAAGACCAGTTTTTGTATGATGTACCCTGTACAACGTGTGTCATTAACCATTTAAGTGATAAGCACTTTCCCACCTGGGTGCTAAGATTTTTAAAGGTTTTTTTTTTTCCAGACCCCCAAGACTTACACTGCTGGAAAGGTTAGACGATTACCTTTCCTATGGTATTGGTGGTCTATAGCTGCTTAGATGCCTGAGATACAGGCTTCTAAGCAGCATGCCCCCTGCTCCTATACTTAACATTGACATTGAACGCATGACATCACTGCGCATAACGTGAAGCCCCGGCGATGCCTGTCACTATGCAGGCCTGATCGCCAGGGTAGGAGCGGGTGGGAGCCCCCAGATCTCCCTCAAAGTGGGAGAGTGCTAGTGACGGCTCTGAGCCGTCATTAGCACCAGAGTGGGAAACTCTGTGACGGCTCAGAGCCGTCATTAGCACTCAAAGGGTTAAGGGGTTAAAAATTCAAATCACATGCATACTTAAAGGGAAAGTAAAGTCAAAATTAAACTTTCATGATTCAGATAGAGCATGCAATTTTAAACAACTTTTCAACTTACTTCTATTATCGAATTTGCTTTATTCTCTTGGTATCTTTTTTGAAGAGTAAAACTAGGTAGGCTTATAAGAGCTCAGGAGTGTGCACGTGTCTTTAGTACTCTATGGCAGCAATATTTTGCATCATTATTTGTAGCTTTGTTATTCAATTTTGCAAAATACTGCTGCCATAGGGGCAGAACTATCAAGCTCCTTCAGGCCCCCCCGGAAACAACAGTTATGTAGCAGTGGTCTAAGGACCGCTGCTCCATAACCGGCCCACTGCCTCTGAGGTGAATCTGCAGGGGACGGCATTGCTCAAGCATTCAGCGATGTCTGCCGGACATGATACGCTACAGCATATCATGTCGGACAGACATTGATAAATCAACCCCCTAGAGTACTAAAGACACATGCACACATTCTTGAGCTCTTATGAGCCTACCTAGTTTTACTCTTCAAAAAAGATACCAAGAGAACAAAGCAAATTTGATAACAGAAGTAAGTTGGAAAGTTGTTTAAAACTGCATGCTCTATCTAAATCATGAAAGTTTAATTTTGACTTTACTTTCCCTTTAAGTACGCATGTGATTTGAATTTTTAGCTTTCCAGTGCCATCTTCTACATTATTTTCCAAAGATGTAAATGAGAACTGAATATCAATCCAGCCCTTATTGGATCAGTATACCACATAAAAGAAAAATGATCTTACCAAATGACAAGATGGTTTCTCTTGCTGTATTCCTGACATCCTCTACTTCTGACTGACAAAGACACGCTATCTGATCAATGCTTGCTGTGCCCTGCGGTAAATGACAAAAACACTAATTATAAATTAATTACATTTCCATAGGCCACATACAGTTATTCAAGTTGATTCAGAACTTTTCATGACAAGAGGCGAGGAACTGAGGTATGAAAAGGTGAGCATACATTGCATGGATCTCCGAACAGTAGAGTCCTTTACCTTTGTGTTAAAATAAAACACAACTAAATGTATATTAATGTCAGAATTTAAATTGTCAAATAAATGCATTACAGCCCCTACACACATTGCATGCACGTAACCTTACTCAGGACTTCTGAACCATAGGAAACATATATATGAGGTACTCTGGTGTTAGGGAGACATAATACATACAGAGAGAAGCGCACTCACAGGAACGGACAACCAGCTGAATAACATTGTTAGCCTGTTCTATGGCAATTTACCACCTGGGTGCAGCTTCTTTTTAGCCCAGTAATGCTTTCAGCAGAGTAGAACTTTCTTGTAGTACATTATATCAGTCTGATCCCGCCTATTACGGTTGGACTAGCACCAAAATACCAGGCAATCTCTCTCTGAACAAGGAACACAGCAACTCTAGATGATTGTTTTGGCCTTCATTGGGCCTCATCAGTGAGGTGTAGCCATATTCCTCTAAGCACACTGAGCAAGGAGTCCACGTCTGGTTGCCCCTTTTTCCCTTAGGGAGACTTAATACACACAGAGAACGAACAGGAATGAACAACCAGCTCAATAACATTGTTAGCTTGCTGTATCGTGATTTACCACCTGGGTGCACCTTCTTTTTAGCCCAGTATTTTTTTTTACAAAGTAGAACTTTCCTGTAGTATATCAATCTGATTCCGCGTATTAAGGTCACTCCGAAATACCAGGCAATTCCACTCTGAATAAGGAACACGGAAACCCCAGAAGATCATTTTAGACTACATTGAGCCTCATCAGTGAGGTGCAGCCATATTCCTCTAAGCACTCTGAGCAAGTAGTCCACTTATGTTTGCCCCTTTTCCCTTACAAAGGCATAATACACACAGAGAGAAGCGCACTCTTAGGAATGAACAACCAGCTCAATAACTTGGTGTTAAGTCTGTTGTTAACATATATTTTTTTAAAAAGACATGTATAACTTACGTTAATAAAAAAAAACGACATTCAGATCCAAAATACATGCATTAGAAATCATTGGTTTTTCCACTGGTCTGTCTTTGGTCTTAATGTATCCTAGAATTATTGCTTTGATTTGCACAGAAATGTCTACATTTCTTTCTAATGCTAATAATTCCACTTTTAGAGACCATAGAAGCCAACCGACCAACAATTTTTGGAAGTGCACAGTTTATTTGGCATGGGTTGGCCAGGCTGCTAGTCTAGGCTCTTCTCTGTATATAAATATCTAATGTGCAGGTATCCCTGAAATACAATTAAGCATAAAAAAAATATTAGCTCTGCGGAATGTGTTGGTGCTCTACAAATAACCGATAATAATAATAATATTAATAATAATAATAAAAAAAAGATCACACGTGCATCAGATCTGAAAATCTAATAATCCACCATTTTAAATCTTAACTAATTTAGTGCTAGTTTACAAGTGACACACTAACTGTTGTGCGCAAGTGAAAAGGGTTATATCGAGGCTCAATTGTGCATGTCTGAAGTAGCGTGCATATTACAAGTTGAAAGTAAATTGAATTTAACGAGTGTTGGGATAGAGTGACTTCAGAGCTCTGGTTAACTGTTACCCTCAACTAAAACGTGGGGAAACCCCCCCCCCCCCCATCAAAAATACATTTATAAGTACAGTTACTATCATAATAAGATTGTCTGATAAAAATTACAAAAACAATTGCATTAAAAGTTATAAGGGCTCAAAATATGAAGTCTTAGGTGTTATGTATATATAATATATATATATATATATATATATATATATATATATATATATATATATATATATATTACCTAAAATCCATAAGATATATTCAGAAATATGCATTTATGAATACATAGAATATATTCTTCTGTGTGAAGAACATTGGAATGTGAAATATTCATATTTCATATAGGTTAACGCACTTGAGAAAATGCAATCGGGTTTGTGCGTGAGTAGGGGTGTTAGTGCCTGTGCGAAAACTTTTTAATTTTAACTTGTAATATGCACGCTACCTGATGCGCGCAAAAAGCCTCCGTCTCAAGAAGCTAACACGCGAACAGGAGAGCAAAGTACCGCTCTACTTGTAATATAGTCCTTAATGGGCACACCGCCCGGCTGATTTTATTGACCAAAATTGAAGCCAATATTAAACTAAAAATTTACTGATATATTTACTGATGTTACATAAATGTTTGTTGCACAAGTTTTCATTACATTAATTTATGATAAATGATGCATACAATTTATGCTTTAGATAGCTTAAGTAACATGAATAACAGACAATCTTATTGCCAATCATTACATTGCCCCAACCCAGCTACTTCATAATACCACCAGCCGGCAAAATCTTCTATGGAGAACATTGAACCTAATAATTAAAACTTTGATAACATTTAAACTATTTCTGCACTGTAATATACAACTAGTAGAAAAGTTTCACACAAACCTTCTGTTCATAAGATAAAAAACTGCAAAATGTAAATGAAAAAACATTCTTAAGCATGTTAAATGCAGAATAAATCGGATCAAAAATTCTGTTAAAACAGGGGTCTATTTGTAAAACTGCAGATTCTCACATCAGTCAGGCAGAATGAACATCCTCCAACCCCCATTTTTGGATTTTTTTTCTTTACATGGCTGAAAAGGCCTATTCAACATATCACATGATGAATATTCATAACTTATTAATGGTGCAGATTAATGTCATGGGTGCTATTTCTATCTCTGCTTGAACAGATGTTCTGTGATTTCCTTCCTAAATAGCCCTGAAGTTTACATAAATGAAAATTCTGTAGGGCATAAACCAATGCAGCCTCTGATAGACGGCACCAGTCTTCTCTGATTTTCACAAGCCAGACTGCAGAAGCAAATCGTTTCTTTCACAGGGGATCTGTAGTTTTAAAAAAGTTCTTAGTGAGGGTCTATCTTTGCTTTCCTTTAGTCTCTCACCAACACAGATTGCTCTTAAATTTGAAACCCCACCTTTTCAAGTGAGTATAAGACTCAATTCCAATACTGCCACAGATAATTTATTTATTTTGTCCCCCAGGCAGGGTGGATTGTTACTTTTAAGCCTCTAGGAATCTCTTCCTTGGTGCACTCAGTTACGTTAGCTATCAGGTACATTCAGTTCTATGCACTTAGGAAACTATTTTACATTATAGGTTTTGGGTTAAAATTGGGGCATATGTATGACATAATAACAAAATGTATGCTTACCTGATAAATTAATTTCTTTCATAGTGGTGAGAGTCCATGAGCTATTACTTCTTGGATTAAACTCCTGGCCATTAGGGAGGCAAAGATACCCAATATTTCATAAGCTTTTAATCCCTCTCTGGTATCCCAAACTAATGTATAGCCGACAAAAGAAGACAAATAAAGAAGTAGTAAAGGACTAAACGGGGTAAATGAGGTGCATACTAAAACTGCAGCCAATTTGAAAAATAAAAAGGGCAGGTCTTAGTGACTCTCACCACCATGAAAGAAATGTATTTATCAGGTAAGCTTAAATTTAGTTTTCTTTCATAAGTAGGTGAGAGTCGACAAACTATTACTTCTGGGCTCTATTACCGCGCATATTAAAAATTATATTAAAAAAAGTTAAATATATAGATATATGCTATTGATTATTTAGAATATTTTACATGTTCAATAATTTTTATTAATATTAAAATATTTTATATGTAATATTTTAATAACGCACCTTAAGGACACTAAGTTTTCATGTGCGCTAACCTGATCTCATTAAGATCTAAATCAAGAAACACAATGCGAAAAACTCATATTTTACATTTCAATGTTCTTCACATAGAAAATAATGTACTTTTTTATTATGAAATATATATTTCTATATAAAATATCTTATACTATTCATGTAAAATACATATGTATACCTATATAGCTATATGAATAGATATTCAGGTATAGGTATATACACATATATAAAGAAATATTTATTTAAAAATAAATATAACACTATCTTGTAATTGAGGAACATTAGAATGGGAAATATGTACAGCAAATAAACAGTAAAACACATAAATACATATGTACACACATAAATACATATGTACACACATACATACATATGTACACACATAAATACATATGTACACACATAAATACATATGTACACACATAAATACATATGTACACACATATAAACACATACATATTTAGACATGTATATATATGTATCTCTATGTTAAAGCCTTTTGCTTGCCTTTTTTGAGACCTCAAATCTTTGAGCACTTATACATTTTTATTGCAATATTTTATTTAAATAATTTTTATTAGATGGTGTTATTTTGAGTGTAGCTGTACTGTTTAAAAAAAATGTTTTTATGTGTTTTGTGCAACTTTTTATTCAAGAGTAATAGTTAACCAGAGTTCTGAAGTCGCAATATCCCAACGCTCATTAAATAGCACTTGAGCTAACGTGTTTACTTTCAACTTGTAATACTCGTCCAACAGTTAGCGCTCCACTCTAAGACTATAGGACTTTCCTGTCCAAAACTATCTCAAAAGAAAAGTGAGTAAAAAGACCAAGTTGCTGCTGTGCAATCTACATAACAGAAACCTTATCTCAAAAGACCCACACAGTGGAACTAAACTAGAAGAATAAACTGGAAGGAATATCCTGCTTCCCATAAAGCCGTAATTAAAAGTGCATAAAACCCACATTTTTTATTTTATGATTTAGATAGAGAATACAATTTTAACCCCTTAATGACCACAGCACTTTTCCATTTTCTGTCCGTTTGGGACCAAGGCTATTTTTACATTTTTGCGGTGTTTGTGTTTAGCTGTAATTTTCCTCTTACCCATTTACTGTACCCACACATATTATATACCGTTTTTCTCGCCATTAAATGGACTTTCTAAAGATACCATTATTTTCATCATATCTTATAATTTACTATAAAAAAAATTATAAAATATGAGGAAAAATGGAAAAAAAACACACTTTTTCTAACTTTGACCCCCAAAATCTGTTACATATCTACAACCACCAAAAAACACCCATGCTAAATAGTTTCTAAATTTTGTCCTGAGTTTAGAAATACCCAATGTTTACATGTGCTTTGCTTTTTTTGCAAGTTATAGGGCCATAAATACAAGTAGCACTTTTCTATTTCCAAACCATTTTTTTTTTTTTCAAAATTAGCGCTAGTTACATTGGGACACTGATATCTTTCAGGAATCCCTGAATATCCCTTGACATGTATATATTTTTTTTTAGAAGACATCCCAAAGTATTGATCTAGGCCAATTTTGGTATATTTCATACCACCATTTCACCGCCAAATGCAATCAAATACAAAAAATAGTTCACTTTTTCACAAATTTTTTCACAAACTTTCGGTTTCTCACTGAAATTATTTACAAACAGCTTGTGCAATTATGGCACAAATGGTTGTAAATGCTTCTCTGGGATCCCCTTTGTTCAGAAATAGCAGACATATATGACTTTGGCGTTGCTTTCTGGTAATTAGAAGGCCGCTAAATGCTGCTGCGCCTCACACGTGTATTATGGCTAGCAGTGAAGGGGTTAATTAGGGAGTTTGTAGGGAGCTTGCAGGGTTAATTTTAGCTTTAGTGTAGAGATCAGCCTCCCACCTGACACATCCCACCCCCTGATCCCTCCCAAACAGCTCCCTTCCCTCCCCCACCCCACAATTGTCCCCGCCATCTTAAGTACTGGCAGAAAGTTTGCCAGTACTAAAATAAAAGGGTTTTTAAAAATAATAAAAATTTTTTTTAGCATATTTACATATGCTACCTCCCTGATCCCCCCCAAAACCGCTCTCTAACCCTCCCCTCTGCCTTATTGGGGGCCATCTTGGGTACTGGCAGCTGTCTGCCAGTACCCAGTTTGCAAGAAAATATGTTTTTTTTTTCCCCCCGGTTTTTCTGTAGTGTAGCTTCCCCCTCCCCACAGACCAACCCCCACCACCTAAATGATGTGTTTTTTATAACATTTTTTTAACATTTTTTTTTTATTTTCCTAAACTTTTTTTTCTGTGTGTAGCGGTTCCCACCCGCTCCCTCCCCGTGCACGCGCCCGCCCCCACCCTCCCGTGCACGTGCGCGCATCAGTGCGCGCCCCTGGCATACCCACCCACGATCCCGTCTCCCTCCACATCACGAGGGCCATCGATGGCCGCCTCCCGGTTCGGCTCCCACCCACCAACGCACTGTAAGCCACCGATCTCCGGTGCAGAGAGGGCTACAGAGTGGCTCTCTCTGCACCGGATGGCTTAAAAAGGTTATTGCAGGATGCCTCCATATCGAGGCATCACTGTAATAACCGGAAAGCAGCTGGAAGCGAGCAGGATCGCTTCCAGCTGCTTTCCACACAGAGGACGTGCAGGGTACGTCCTCAGGCGTTAACTGCCTTTTTTTTTTAGGACGTACCTGCACGTCCTCGGTCGTTAAGGGGTTAAACAACTTTCCAATGTACTTCTATTATAAAATGTTCTTTTGTTTTCTTATCCTTTGTTGAAAAGCAGTAAGGGAAGTTCAGGAGTGTCTGCAGCACTATATGGCTATGATGCAGATAACTCCTAGAAGAGATAAACAGAGGCGCCACTGGTGCACTTGCATCAAGGCTAACAGGTAAGGTGAAATGAAGAAAAGCACTCACATTTTAGCATACAGTCGTGCTATAAAAGGCAAGCCGAGACTTTGGAGCTGCTCGGCTGACTCTACTCCAGGTACCCGAATCTGGATAATCTCCACACACTCCCCTTACACCGCGTGCCGTCAGCTCTGTCCTAGTTCCATGGCGTAGTGATACCGTTCAGCGGTCCAGCTGGAGAGGAAGCTCGCAAGTTCAGTGGGGGTGCTCAAGCTCTCAGTAGGTGTGATGAAATTCTCAGGAGTGATGTGACAGGAAAAGCAACCAAATTAGATAAAATACATTTATCCAATAAAAACAGAAACGCGATTCTCATCGCTCATCGCCGTTTCATCAGGCTGTGTGGCTACAATGCTATAAATTACCAAGAGCAGATGGCAGCACTATTTCTTTCATGTAATTAGCAAGAGTCCATGAGCTAGTGACGTATGGGATATACATTCCTACCAAGAGGGGCAAAGTTTCCCAAACCTCAAAATGCCTATAAATACACCCCTCACCACACCCACAAATCAGTTTTACAAACTTTGCCTCCCGTGGAGGTGGTGAAGTAAGTTTGTGCTAGATTCTACGTTGATATGCGCTCCGTAGCAGGTTGGAGCCCGGTTTTCCTCTCAGCGTGCAGTGAATGTCAGAGGGATGTGAGGAGAGTATTGCCTATTTGAATTCAATGGTCTTCCTCTAGGGGATCTATTTCATAGGTTCTCTGTTATCGGTCGTAGAGATTTCTTCTCCTACCTCCCTTTTCAGATCGACGATATACTCTTATATACCATTACCTCTACTGATTCTCGTTTCAGTACTGGTTTGGCTATCTACTATATGTAGATGAGTGTCTTGGGGTAAGTAAAATCTTATTTCTATTTATGACACTCAAAGCTATGGTTGGGCACTTTATATGTAAAGTTCTAAATATATGTTTTAAACTTATATTTGCCATGATTCAGGATAATCAGTATTCCTTATTTCAGACTGTCAGTTTCATTATTTTGGGATAATGCATATGAATAAATATATTTTTCTTACCTTAAAAATTTTCTATTGACTTTTTTCCCTGTGGGCTGTTAGGCTCGCGGGGGCAGAAAATGCTTCAATTTATTGCGTCATTTTTGGCGCAAAATTTTGTCATTTCCGGCGCCATAGTTGATGCTGGAAGTTTGTTCGTGGTTGCGTCATTTTTTGGCGCATGTGTGTTACAGACTTTTTTTGCGCCAAAAAAGTGGGCGTTGTTTTCGGCCCAAAGGATATGGCGTCATACTTGGCACCAAAAAAAGTGGGCGTCGTACTTGGCGCCAAAAATGTGGGCGTCTTACTTGTTTCACTTTTTTTCACATTATTTAAATCTCACTTTTTTGTTGCTTCTGGTTGCTAGAGGCTTGTTTATTTTGCATTTTTTCCCATTCCTGAAACTGTCATTTAAGGAATTTGATAATTTTGCTTTATATGTTGTTTTTTCTATTACATATTGCAAGATGTCACAACCTGACCCTGGATCAGAATCTACTTCTGGAAAGACGCTGCCTGATGTCGGTTCTACCAAAGCTAAGTGCATTTGTTGTAAACTTTTGGTAACTGTTCCTCTGGCTGTAGTTTGTGTTAGTTGTCATGATAAACTTTCTAACGCAGATAATGTCTCCATTAGTAATAATCCTTTACCTGTTGTTTTTCCTTCAACATCTAATGTTCAGGATGTCCCTGTTAATGTAAAATAATTTGTTTCTAATTCTATTAGGAAGGCTCTGTCTGTTATTCCTCCTTCCAGTAAACGTAAAAGGTCTTTCTTTCATGTAATTAACAAGAGTCCATGAGCTAGTGACGTATGGGATATACATTCCTACCAGGAGGGGCAAAGTTTCCCAAACCTTAAAATGCCTATAAATACACCCCTCACCACACCCACAAATCAGTTTTTACAAACTTTGCCTCCAAGGGAGGTGGTGAAGTAAGTTTGTGCTAGATTCTACGTTGATATGCGCTCCGCAGCAAGTTGGAGCCCGGTTTTCCTCTCAGCGTGCAGTGAATGTCAGAGGGATGTGAAGAGAGTATTGCCTATTGAATGCAGTGATCTCCTTCTACGGGGTCTATTTCATAAGGTTCTCTGTTATCGGTCGTAGAGATTCATCTCTTACCTCCCTTTTCAGATCGACGATATACTCTTATATTTACCATTACCTCTACTGATTCTCGTTTCAGTACTGGTTTGGCTTTCTACAAACATGTAGATGAGTGTCCTGGGGTAAGTAAGTCTTATTTTCTGTGACACTCTAAGCTATGGTTGGGCACTTTATTTATAAAGTTCTAAATATATGTATTCAAACATTTATTTGCCTTGACTCAGAATGTTCAACTTTCCTTATTTTCAGACAGTCAGTTTCATATTTGGGATTATGCATTGAATTATCATATTTTTCTTACCTCAAAAATTTGACTTTTTTCCCTGTGGGCTGTTAGGCTCGCGGGGGCTGAAAATGCTTCATTTTATTGCGTCATTCTTGGCGCGGACTTTTTTGGCGCAAAAATTCTTTTCCGTTTCCGGCGTCATACGTGTCGCCGGAAGTTGCGTCATTTTTTGACGTTATTTTGCGCCAAAAATGTCGGCGTTCCGGATGTGGCGTCATTTTTGGCGCCAAAAGCATTTAGGCGCCAAATAATGTGGGCGTCTTATTTGGCGCTAAAAAATATGGGCGTCGCTTTTGTCTCCACATTATTTCAGTCTCATTTTTCATTTGCTTCTGGTTGCTAGAAGCTTGATATTTGGCATTCTTTCCCATTCCTGAAACTGTCTTATAAGGAATTTGATCTATTTTGCTTTATATGTTGTTTTTTCTCTTACATATTGCAAGATGTCTCACGTTGCATCTGAGCCAGAAGATACTACAGGAAAATCACTGCCTGCTGGATCTACCAAAGCTAAGTGTATCTGCTGTAAACTTTTGGTAGCTATTCCTCCAGCTGTTGTTTGTAATAATTGTCATGACAAACTTGTTAAAGCAGTTTATATTTCCTTTAGTAATGTACCATTGCCTGTTGCAGTTCCCTCAACATCTAAGGTGCAGAATGTTCCTGATAACATAAGAGATTTTGTTTCTGAATCCATAAAGAAGGCTTTGTCTGTTATTTCTCCTTCTAGTAAACGTAAAAAGTCTTTTAAATCTTCTCTCTCTACAGATGAATTTTTAAATGAACACCATCATTCTGATTCTTTGGACTCTTCTGGTTCAGAGGATTCTATCTCAGAGATTGATGCTGATAAATCTTCATATTTATTTAAGATGGAATTTATTCGCTCTTTACTTAAAGAAGTACTAATTGCTTTAGAAATAGAGGATTCTAGTCCTCTTGATACTAATTCTATACGTTTGGATAAGGTTTTTAAAGCTCCTGCGGTTATTCCAGAAGTTTTTCCTGTTCCTAATGCTATTTCTGCAGTAATTTCCAAAGAATGGGATAAATTGGGTAATTCATTTACTCCTTCTAAACGTTTTAAGCAATTATATCCTGTTCCGCCTGACAGGTTAGAATTTTGGGACAAAATCCCTAAAGTTGATGGGGCTATTTCTACCCTTGCTAAACGTACTACCATTCCTACGTCAGATGGTACCTCGTTTAAGGATCCTTTAGATAGAAAAATTGAATCTTTTCTAAGAAAAGCTTATCTGTGTTCAGGTAATCTTCTTAGACCTGCTATATCATTGGCTGATGTTGCTGCAGCTTCAACTTTTTGGTTGGAAACTCTAGCGCAACAAGTAACAAATCGTGATTCTCATGATATTATTATTCTTCTCCAGCATGCTAATAATTTTATCTGTGATGCCATTTTTGATATTATTAGAGTTGATGTTAGGTTTATGTCTCTGGCTATCTTAGCCAGAAGAGCTTTATGGCTTAAGACTTGGAATGCTGATATGGCTTCTAAATCAACTCTACTTTCCATTTCTTTCCAGGGAAACAAATTATTTGGTTCTCAGTTGGATTCTATTATTTCAACTGTTACTGGTGGGAAAGGAACTTTTTTACCACAGGATAAAAAATCTAAAGGTAAAAACAGGGCTAACAATCGTTTTCGTTCCTTTCGTTTCAACAAAGAACAAAAGCCTGATCCTTCGTCCTCAGGAGCAGTTTCAGTTTGGAAACCATCTCCAGTCTGGAATAAATCCAAGCCTGCTAGAAAGGCAAAGCCTGCTTCTAAGTTCACATGAAGGTACGGCCCTCATTCCAGTTCAGCTGGTAGGGGGCAGGTTACGTTTTTTCAAAGAAATTTGGATCAATTCTGTTCACAATCTTTGGATTCAGAACATTGTTTCAGAAGGGTACAGAATTGGTTTCAAGATGAGACCTCCTGCAAAGAGATTTTTTCTTTCCCGTGTCCCAGTAAATCCAGTGAAAGCTCAAGCATTTCTGAATTGTGTTTCAGATCTAGAGTTGGCTGGAGTAATTATGCCAGTTCCAGTTCCGGAACAGGGGATGGGGTTTTATTCAAATCTCTTCATTGTACCAAAGAAGGAGAATTCCTTCAGACCAGTTCTGGATCTAAAATTATTGAATCGTTATGTAAGGATACCAACGTTCAAGATGGTAACTGTAAGGACTATATTGCCTTTTGTTCAGCAAGGGAATTATATGTCCACAATAGATTTACAGGATGCATATCTGCATATTCCGATTCATCCAGATCATTATCAGTTCCTGAGATTCTCTTTTCTAGACAAGCATTACCAATTTGTGGCTCTACCGTTTGGCCTTGCTACAGCTCCAAGAATTTTCACAAAAATTCTCGGTGCCCTTCTGTCTGTAATCAGAGAACAGGGTATTGTGGTATTTCCTTATTTGGACGATATCTTGGTACTTGCTCAGTCTTTACATTTAGCAGAGTCTCATACGAATCGACTTGTGTTGTTTCTTCAAGATCATGGTTGGAGGATCAATTTACCAAAAAGTTCTTTGATTCCTCAAACAAGGGTAACCTTTCTGGGTTTCCAGATAGATTCAGTGTCCATGACTCTGTCTTTAACAGACAAGAGACGTCTAAAATTGATTACAGCTTGTCGAAACCTTCAGTCTCAATCATTCCCTTCGGTAGCCTTATGCATGGAAATTCTAGGTCTTATGACTGCTGCATCGGACGCGATCCCCTTTGCTCGTTTTCACATGCGACCTCTTCAGCTCTGTATGCTGAACCAATGGTGCAGGGATTACACGAAGATATATCAATTAATATCTTTAAAACCGATTGTTCGACACTCTCTAACGTGGTGGACAGATCACCATCGTTTAATTCAGGGGGCTTCTTTTGTTCTTCCGACCTGGACTGTAATTTCAACAGATGCAAGTCTCACAGGTTGGGGAGCTGTGTGGGGATCTCTGACGGCACAAGGAGTTTGGGAATCTCAGGAGGTGAGATTACCGATCAATATTTTGGAACTCCGTGCAATTTTCAGAGCTCTTCAGTTTTGGCCTCTTCTGAAGAGAGAATCGTTCATTTGTTTTCAGACAGACAATGTCACAACTGTGGCATACATCAATCATCAAGGAGGGACTCACAGTCCTCTGGCTATGAAAGAAGTATCTCGAATTTTGGTTTGGGCGGAATCCAGCTCCTGTCTAATCTCTGCGGTTCATATCCCAGGTGTAGACAATTGGGAAGCGGATTATCTCAGTCGCCAAACGTTGCATCCGGGCGAATGGTCTCTTCACCCAGAGGTATTTCTTCAGATTGTTCAAATGTGGGGGCTCCCAGAGATAGATCTGATGGCCTCTCATCTAAACAAGAAACTTCCCAGGTATCTGTCCAGATCCCGGGATCCTCAGGCGGAGGCAGTGGATGCATTATCACTTCCTTGGAAGTATCATCCTGCCTATATCTTTCCGCCTCTAGTTCTTCTTCCAAGAGTAATCTCCAAGATTCTGAGGGAATGCTCGTTTGTTCTGCTAATAGCTCCGGCATGGCCTCACAGGTTTTGGTATGCGGATCTTGTCCGGATGGCATCTTGCCAACCATGGACTCTTCCGTTAAGACCAGACCTTCTGTCGCAAGGTCCTTTTTTCCATCCGGATCTGAAATCCTTAAATTTAAAGGTATGGAGATTGAACGCTTGATTCTTGGTCAAAGAGGTTTCTCTGACTCCGTGATTAATACTATGTTACAGGCTCGTAAATCTGTATCTCGAGAGATATATTATAGAGTCTGGAAGACTTATATTTCTTGGTGTCTTTCTCATAATTTTTCTTGGCATTCTTTTAGAATACCGAGAATTTTACAGTTTCTTCAGGATGGTTTAGATAAGGGTTTGTCCGCAAGTTCTTTGAAAGGACAAATCTCCGCTCTTTCTGTTCTTTTTCACAGAAAGATTGCTATTCTTCCTGATATTCATTGTTTTGTACAAGCTTTGGTTCGTATAAAACCTGTCATTAAGTCAATTTCTCCTCCTTGGAGTTTGAATTTGGTTCTGGGAGCTCTTCAAGCTCCTCCGTTTGAACCTATGCATTCATTGGACATTAAATTACTTTCTTGGAAAGTTTTGTTCCTTTTGGCCATCTCTTCTGCTAGAAGAGTTTCTGAATTATCTGCTCTTTCTTGTGAGTCTCCTTTTCTGATTTTTCATCAGGATAAGGCGGTGTTGCGAACTTCTTTTGAATTTTTACCTAAGGTTGTGAATTCCAACAACATTAGTAGAGAAATTGTGGTTCCTTCATTATGTCCTAATCCTAAGAATTCTAAGGAGAAATCGTTGCATTCTTTGGATGTTGTTAGAGCTTTGAAATATTATGTTGAAGCTACGAAATCTTTCCGTAAGACTTCTAGTCTATTTGTTATCTTTTCCGGTTCTAGAAAAGGCCAGAAAGCTTCTGCCATTTCTTTGGCATCTTGGTTGAAATCTTTAATTCATCTTGCCTATGTTGAGTCGGGTAAAATTCCGCCTCAGAGAATTACAGCTCATTCTACTAGGTCAGTATCTACTTCCTGGGCGTTTAGGAATGAAGCTTCGGTTGACCAGATCTGCAAAGCAGCAACTTGGTCCTCTTTGCATACTTTTACTAAATTCTACCATTTTGATGTATTTTCTTCTTCTGAAGCAGTTTTTGGTAGAAAAGTTCTTCAGGCAGCGATTTCAGTTTGAATCTTCTGCTTATGTTTTTCGTTAAACTTTATTTTGGGTGTGGATTATTTTCAGCAGGAATTGGCTGTCTTTATTTTATCCCTCCCTCTCTAGTGACTCTTGTGTGGAAAGATCCACATCTTGGGTAGTCATTATCCCATACGTCACTAGCTCATGGACTCTTGTTAATTACATGAAAGAAAACATAATTTATGTAAGAACTTACCTGATAAATTCATTTCTTTCATATTAACAAGAGTCCATGAGGCCCACCCTTTTTTGTGGTGGTTATGATTTTTTTGTATAAAGCACAATTATTCCAATTCCTTATTTTATATGCTTCGCACTTTTTTTCTTATCACCCCACTTCTTGGCTATTCGTTAAACTGATTTGTGGGTGTGGTGAGGGGTGTATTTATAGGCATTTTAAGGTTTGGGAAACTTTGCCCCTCCTGGTAGGAATGTATATCCCATACGTCACTAGCTCATGGACTCTTGTTAATATGAAAGAAATGAATTTATCAGGTAAGTTCTTACATAAATTATGTTTTTAAAACTTCTCATATTTCAGATGAATTTTTAAATGACCGCCATCATTCTGTCTTATCTGTTTCTGATGAGGATCTATCTGGTTCAGAAGATTCTGCCTCAGATATTGACACTGATAAATCTTCATATTTGTTTAAGATGGAGTTTATTCGTTCCTTACTTAAAGAAGTGTTGATTGCATTAGATATGGAGGAGTCTAGTCCTCTTGATACTAAATCTGCTAAGCGTTTAAATTCAGTTTTTAAACCTCATGTAGTTATTCCCGAACTTTTTCCAGTTCCTGATGCTATTTCAGAAGTAATTTCTAGGGAATGGAATAGTCTGGGTACTTCATTTACTCCTTCTCCAAGGTTTAAGAAATTGTACCCTGTGCCATCTGATAGATTAGAGTTTTGGGACAAAATCCCCAAAGTTGATGGGGCTATTGCTACTCTTGCTAAACGTACTACTATTCTTACGGCAGATAGTACTTCCTTTAAGGATCCTTTAGATAGGAAGCTTGAATCCTTTCTAAGGAGAGCTTATTTATGTTCAGGTAATCTTTTTAGACCTGCTATTTCTTTGGCTGATGTTGCTGCAGCTTCCACTTTCTGGTTGGAGGCTTTAGCGCAACAAGTGTCAGACTATAATGCTTATAGCATTGTTAAACTTCTTCAACATGCTAATAACTTTGTTTGTGATGCCATTTTTGATATCATTAGAATTGATGTCAGGTATATGTCTTTAGCTATTCTAGCTAGAAGAGCTTTATAGCTTAAATCTTGGAATGCAGATATGACTTCTAAGTCAACATTGCTTTCTCTTTCTTTCCAAGGTAATAAATTATTTGGTTCACAGTTGGATTCAATAATTTCAACTGTTACTGGGGGGAAAGGAGCCTTTTTGCCTCAGGACAAAAAATCTAAAGGTAAATATAGGGCTACTAATCATTTTCGTTCCTTTCGTCAGAATAAGGAGCAGAAGCCTGACCCTTCCCCTAAAGGAACGGTCTCCGTTTGGAAACCTTCTCCAGTCTGGAATAAATCCAAGCCTTTTAGAAAGTCAAAACCAGCTCCCAAATCTGCATGAAGGTGCGGCCCTCATTCCAGCACAGCTGGTAGGGGGCCGCAGTCGATTCACAGTCTTTGGATTCAGAACATTGTTTCACAAGGGTACAGAATAGGTTTCAAGGTAAGGCCGCCTGTGAGAAGATTTTTTCTCTCACGCATTCCAGTAAACCCAGTGAAGGCTCAGGCGTTTCTGAAATGTGTTTCAGACCTAGAGTCGGCTGGGGTAATTGTGCCAGTTCCAGTTCTGGAATAGGGTCTGGGGTTTTACTCAAATCTATTCATTGTACCAAAGAAGGAGAATTCCTTCAGACCAGTTCTGGATCTAAAAATATTGAATCGTTATGTAAGGATACCAACATTCAAAATGGTGACTATAAGGACTATTCTGCTCCAAAGTACAAGTAGTAAGCAGGCACTGCAACGAGGGTTTCTTTTTTAAAAATAAAAAGTATCCTTTATTGAAAAAACAAGGTAAAAAGGTTTTAACCAGCTACACACGCTGGATGACACGCTAAAAGAGACAAATGGCAGGAGTGTGTGAGAGACACTATTAGCTGTCTGACTAGTTTCGCGTCCCTCTTGGACGCTTATTCATAGACTAATTTGTGATGAGAGGAAGGCTGCTTAAGAAGGGGAACTTTGAATTCAATTGGCTGTTTGCTAAAAATGGTATAATCAGTTACAGCCATTAGTTGTTAACCCTTAGTAAGAAAGCCTTTCTCTTGATACATCACAAAGTACAAAGTTAAAAACAAAGTTAATGAACCTCCTTGTATTTTAAATTTACAATTATATACATTAATGCAAAAAATGGTTACATGGTATTGATGGAGGAAGCAAAATCCAAAACAAGAACTTAGACTGAAATGGAAAATATTGAAAGAAATAATAATAATAATAGTAAATGAGGAAATAAATGAATGAAAAAATGAATGAATGAATGAATGAATGAAAAAATGAAAAAATACCATAATAATAATTATGAAACGAGTGAAAATACAAGTAAATTTAGAAAATGAAAAATTAAAAATTAAAAAGGAATACATAAGAAAAAAAGTTAATTAACTAACCAGCAGGTTAGTGAAAAATGTCTTTGGAAAGCAATTGACCCTATCTAGACCTCAATTGAAGACATTAGGTGTAAATAATAAACCATATACAAAAAAGCATGTATATAATACAGTAAACCAAGAGGGATAAACTAAGAAGATGGAATCAACTGTCAATGAAGTAATTGATGTCACATTCACGGTTCATCCCTAATGGTGACCGTGTTTTAAGTTTCAACATCCAAAACAGTTCCTTTTTCTCTAAGATTTTAAATTTATTACCCCCTCTAATGGATGTAGTGGCAATGTCTATGATGTTAATACTCATATTAGCTATATTCGTCATGTGATAGCCATTGAAATGATTGGCCACTGCTGAGTCCTTATTATAATTTTTAACATCTCTAGTGTGTTCATTGAATCTTTTACGAGCCTCTCTAGAAGTTTGACCTGTGTATTGTATTTGGCATATATTGCAAGTGATAAGATAGACCACAAAAGTGGTGCAACAATTTGCATAAAACTCCATAGTGTATTCATTTCCTGTACTGTGACTATGAAACTTGTCACCTACATTGATATGTGTAAACATTAAACAGTTGCGTCTTCCACATTTGTAGTTGCCCCTATGTTGCAACCAATTTTGTTGGCTTACATCAGTTTTCATGACCAAACTTGGTGATATGGCTTGACCTAGGGTTTTACATTTTTTAGGAACATATTTAATATTCTTTATATGTGGTTTAAGTATGTCATCTCCTAAGAGGACATGGGAGTGTTTTTTCATGATTTTAACAATTTCATTATACTGTTTTGAATAGGCCGTTGTAAACACTACTGCATCTTTAAAGTTAGATTTCTCTTTCTTACTCAAATCAGGTTTTTTATAAGCACTGTTGTGAGTACTTATACTTTTTCGACACTTTTCAAGGGAATTGGTGTTATAGCCCCTACACACTAATCTGTCTTTTAATTCCAGGGACTGAGATTCATATATTGCATCTGATTTTGTATTTCTACGGATCCTTATAAATTGTCCCCTAGGTATTGCCCTAATGACATGTGTGGGGTGTTGTGAGGTGGCATGTAAGATTGTGTTGCCAGCTGTCTCTTTGCGATATGTGCTGGTAACAATTGTATTATCAGTGATTTGAAGTGTCAAATCTAAATAGTTGACCTTATTGTTGTTAAATATCCAAGTAAATTTAAGATTAAATGCATTACCATTTATATATTCAATGAATGTATTGAAATCTATCTCATTGAGCGGCTTTTTTACAATGACCAACAGGTCATCAATATAGCGTACATATATAAGGATGTTTTCTAACCAAGGGTTATGTATACAATAGATATGTGACAACTCCCACCATGAGACATACAAATTTGCAAATGTGGGGGCAAATTTTGCCCCCATGGCAGTGCCACATATCTGATTGTAAAATACCCCATCAAACCAAAAATAATTGTGAGATAAAAGGAATCGCAGTACATCTCCTACATATTGAATGATTAAATCTGTTAAATCCATTTCTCGATTTAGAAAAAATTGCACAGCCTGTACCCCTAATTCT
The DNA here is from genome assembly GCF_027579735.1 of Bombina bombina. Classification (NCBI taxonomy): domain Eukaryota; kingdom Metazoa; phylum Chordata; class Amphibia; order Anura; family Bombinatoridae; genus Bombina; species Bombina bombina. The sequence goes on from NC_069499.1 coordinate 1,075,687,271, forward strand.
TGAGGGATACAGGTATAAAGAGAGCATACATCAATAACTGCCCATGTATAGTCTTCCTTCCATTGCACAGTGTCCAGTATGTCAATGAGCTGGGCACTGTCCCTTAGATAGGATAGCTGTTTTTTGGCTATAGGTTGTAAAACCTCATCCAACCATGCCCCCAATGGCTCAAATAAGGACCCCACCCCAGAGACAATAGGTCTACCTGGAGGGGAGAGGGGGTCCTTATGAACCTTGGGGACATGGTAAAAAATTGGAGTAAGAGGGTGATCTGGAATTAAATTCGTGAGATCCCTTTCTTTGAAAATGCCCAGAGTGATACCTTCCTTAACTAAATTTTCCAATTTCTTCTTGTAAGAGAAAATTGGATTTCCTGGAAGGCGTTTATACACTTCAGTGTCATTAAATTGTTTATAAGCCTCAATGAAATAAGCCTCTTTGTCTTGAATGACAATGCTGCCTCCCTTGTCCGCATTTTTAATGACAATGTTAGAATTGTCCTGTAGAGATTTTAATGCTCTCTTTTCTCTATAAGTCAGATTATGGGAGGCAGCATTGTCATTTTTCTTCATTTCCAATTCAAAAATGTCATCCTGAACCATTTTATGATATGCATTGATGATAGCACCTCTATATTGTTTAGGATAGAAGTCAGACCTTGTCCTCTTTGGGCGCACCAATTTGTTAGATGAAATGTGCTCATTGTCACCACTATACAGATCAGTAAGGGTGACAAGAGCTTGGGCGTCTTCAAAGGGCAAAGTGGGACCCTCCGCTGCACATGTTGTACTATTCACATCAGAAATGTTAGTTTCTACATTGATATCTTGAGAATTTGTTAATGCAAAATATCTTTTAAGTGCCAATTTTCGGATAAATTTATTAATATCCAAAAGAGTATTGAAACAGGAGAAGTCGCCTGAGGGAGCAAAACCCAATCCTTTAGTTAAAATTTGCAATTCCTCCTCTTTCAAAACATATCTGGATAAATTAATAACACTAATGTTTTGATTTTCAACATTGGTACATAGTACTAGATTTTCAGCATTATCTATATGAGAAGTCATTGTCCTTTCTTTGAATTCTTTTTTTTCCCTTTTGGTTCTCCATCTCCTTAGTTTTCTCTTTCTTGGGTAATCCCTGATCGTGTCTTCAGTTGGACCACTGGTTCCGGATTTCGTATTCCTTCCAACTCCACTGCCTCCTGTAAAAAATCACAAGAAGAAGAAGGGGAAATAGAGGGAGAAACAGAAGGAGAAATAGAAGAAGAAAGTATGGAAGAACAGTTTGAAGAATAAGAAGTGCCTGAAAAACAGGCTTCAGAATCAGTGGTTTCTTCTTCAGGAGGATTAAATGCCACTTTTCTCCTTCTTTTTTCCACTTTTTTCAGAATAGACTTTGGTTCATTCTTGTCAGGCTCTTGCGTTATGGGTTGTTGTTTCAATTTGTTGATTTTGTTTATTCTATTTTTATTTTTGTTGGCTCGTTGTTGTCTGCGTAATGTGGCTCAATTATATACTCTTTGCTGTTCGTAATCTTCTTTATCCCTTTGGAACTTGGCTCCTTTTCTTCCCGCCTGTTCCTTATCATGTTTAGCAATTAGTTCTATCATTTTTTTGTTTAACTGACTGAACTCATTGTAAGTTTGATAAGGTACTAGTTCATCTTTCTGAGTGATGATAGCTGCTCCTATTTTCTTACGTTTTTTGTTTTTCACTCTAATCAAAATATCTAACAGTGTGAACGAGCATTTATTTAGGGCCTCATTCCAATCCTCCATATCTTCTGGATCGTCAAATTGAAAGGAGGGATATTTCTTTATATGCAAGCCTCTTGGTATTCTGTTATTATCAACATATTTTTTGAAAGCTATAACATCCCACATAAGTCTAAGGTCAGTGATGAGTGATTGCTCCAAAGTCCTAAATAATTTCTTAATTTCCATATGTTCTGTATGTAGATCCTCTATTGAAAAAATAGTGTCAAAATATTCCTGTCTATTGTTTATATCAAAAAAGTCTTCATGTTTGGAAGTTGCTCCCATATGTGTAATGTTTGTAATGGGAGGTTCATTAGTGTCAGAATCAACTCCTGCCATTGTGTGTGATTATCAATGTGTATGTCTCTTTAAGCGTGTGCTGCACTATGTGCAGTGTAAAAGAAAACCTCTTACGTTTTTACTAAGGTGAGTTAGAAAAGCCGTCAGGTCAAATCAGATTGTGATGCGCTGCAGTGTATAAACAGCTAAATGTTCGTATTTGTCATTTTTTCTTTTTGTTCGATTTATATTTGAAAATATTGCTCTATGACCAAAATTAGTACAGTCCTTACCAAAAAATCCCTTTTTTTTACAAAAACAACAATTCTCAATACGGTATGTTGTGAATCCGGGTAATGGTATTATCACAGTTATGGCAATATCAATGATGACAATACAATGTAACGCTGTATTTAACGCTGCAGAAAAACTTTTAGTACTCACAAAACTCCTATGTCCACGGGGCAGAGACGCCAAGGTTTGGTTTCCATATCAGAGAGTTGATGCTGAGAAGCGTGCAGCGTGTCTGGCAACAACCGTGGAGCCGGACACACCGCATGCTTCTCAGCATCAACTCTCTGATAAGGACTATTCTGCCTTTTGTTCAGCAAGGGCATTATATGTCTACAATAGACTTACAGGATGCATATCTTCATATTCCAATTCATCCAGATCACTATCAGTTCCTGAGATTCTCTTTTCTAGACAAGCATTACAAGTTTGTTGCTCTTCCGTTTGGCCTAGCAGCAGCTCCAAGGATCTTTTTGAAGGTTCTCTGTGCCCTTCTCTCTGTAATCAGAGAACAGGGTATTGCGGTATTTCCTTATTTGGACGATATCTTGGTACTTGCTCAGTCTTTACATTCTGCAGAATCTCATACGAATCAACTTGTGTTGTTTCTTCAAAGACATGGTTGGAGGATCAATTTACTAAAGAGTTCCTTGATTCCTCAGACAAAGGTAACCTTTTTGGGTTTCCAAATAGATTCAGTGTCCATGACTTTGTCTCTAACAGAAAAGAGACGTCTGAAATTGGTTTTAGCTTGTCGAAATCTTCAGTCTCAATTGTTCCCTTCGGTAGTATTGTGCATGGAAATTCTAGGTCTCATGACTGCTGCATCGGACGCAATCCCTTTTGCTCATTTCACATGAGACCTCTCCAGCTTTGTATGCTGAACCAGTGGTGCAGGGATTATACAAAGATATCACAATTAATATCCTTAAATCCCAATGTTCGATCTTCTCTGACTTGGTGGTTGAATCACCATTGTTTAATTCAAGGGGCCTCTTTTGTTCGTCCAACCTGGACTGTGATCTCAACAGATGCGAGTCTTTCAGGTTGGGGAGCTGTATGGAGATCTCTGACAGCACAGGGGGTTTGGGAATCTCAGGAGGCAAGATTACCAATCAACATTTTGGAACTCCATGCAATTTTCAGAGCTCTTCAGTTCTGGCCTCTTCTGAAGAGAGAATCGTTGATTTGTTTTCAGACAGACAATGTCACAACCGTGGCGTATGTCAATCATCAAGGTGGGACTCACAGTCCTCAGGCTATGAAAGAAGTATCTCGGATACTTGTATGGGTGGAATTCAGCTCCTGTCTAATTTCTGCGGTTCACATCCTAGGTGTAGACAATTGGGAAGCGGATTATCTCAGTCGCCAGACGTTACATCCGGGCGAATGGTCTCTTCACCCAGAGGTATTTCTTCAGATGGTTCAAATATGGGGACTTCCAGAAATAGATCTGATGGCCTCTCATCTAAACAAGAAACTTCCCAGGTATCTGTCCAGATCCAGGGATCCTCAGGCGGAAGCAGTGGACGCGTTGTCGCTTCCTTGGAATTATCATCCTGCTTATATATTTCTGCCTCTAGTTCTTCTTCCAAGAGTGATTTCCAAAATTCTAATGGAGCATTCGTTTGTACTGCTGGTGGCTCCAGCATGGCCTCACAGGTTTTGGTATGCGGATCTCGTTCGGATGGCCAGTTGCCAACCTTGGACACTTCCGTTAAGACCAGACCTTCTATCTCAAGGCCCATTTTTCCATCAGGATCTCAAATCATTAAATTTGAAGGTATGGAGATTGAACGCTTGATTCTTAGTCATAGAGGTTTCTCTGACTCAGTGATTAATACTATGTTACAGGCTCGTAAATCTGTGTCTAGGAAGTTTTATTACAGAGTCTGGAAGACTTACATTTCTTGGTGTTCTTCTCATAAATTCTCTTGGCATTCTTTTAGAATTCCTAGAATTTTACAGTTTCTTCAGGATGGTTTGGATAAGGGTTTGTCTGCAAGCTCCTTGAAAGGTCAAATCTCTGCTCTTTCTGTTCTTTTTCACAGAAAGATTGCTAATCTTCCTGATATTCATTGTTTTGTACAGTCTTTGGTTCGTATCAAGCCTGTCATTAAGTCAATCTCTCCTCCTTGGAGTCTTAATTTGGTTCTGAGGGCTTTACAGGCTCCTCCGTTTGAACCTATGCATTCTCTGGATATTAAATTACTTTCTTGGAAAGTTTGTTCCTTTTGGCCATCTCTTCTGCTAGAAGAGTTTCTGAGTTATCTGCTCTTTCTTGTGAATCTCCTTTTCTGATTTTTCATTTCATTTCATTTCATTTCACTTCATTTCAATTTTTACCTAAGGTTGTGAATTCTAACAACATTAGTAGAGAAATTGTTGTCCCTTCATTGTGTCCTAATCCTAAGAATTCTCTGGAGAGATCTTTACATTCTTTGGATGTAGTGAGAGCTTTGAAATATTATGTTGAAGCTACTAAAGGTTTCAGAAAGACTTCTAATCTATTTGTTAACTTTTCTGGTTCCAGGAAAGGTCAGAAGGCTTCTGCCATTTCATTGGCATCTTGGTTAAAGTCTTTGATTCATCATGCTTATGTAGAGTCGGGTAAGTCCCCGCCTCAAAGGATTACGGCTCATTCTACTAGGTCAGTTTCTACTTCCTGGGCTTTTAGAAATGAAGCTTCTGTTGATCAAATTTGCAAAGCAGCAACTTGGTCTTCTTTGCATACTTTTACTAAATTCTACCATTTTGATGTTTTCTCTTCCTCTGAAGCAGTTTTTGGTAGAAAAGTACTTCAGGCAGCTGTTTCAGTTTGATTCTTCTGCTTATTATTTCAATTTTTTTCTTTGGGTTGTGGATTATTTTTTCAGCGGAATTGGCTGTCTTTATTTTATCCCTCCCTCTCTAGTGACTCTTGCGTGGAAGTTCCACATCTTGGGTATCTGCTATCCCATACGTCACTAGCTCATGGACTCTTGCTAATTACATGAAAGAAAACATAATTTATGTAAGAACTTGCCTGATAAATTTATTTCTTTCATATTAGCAAGAGTCCATGAGGCCCACTCTTTTTGTGGTGGTTATGATTTTTTTGTATAAAGCACAATTATTCCAATTCCTTATTTTTGATGCTTTCGCTCCTTTCTTATCACCCCACTTCTTGGCTATTCCTTAAACTGAATTGTGGGTGTGGTGAGGGATGTATTTATAGGCATTTTGAGGTTTGGAAAACTTTGCCCCTCCTGGTAGGAATGTATATCCCATACGTCACTAGCTCATGGACTCTTGCTAATATGAAAGAAATGAATTTATCAGGTAAGTTCTTACATAAATTATGTTTTTCTGTCATGTAGTGCTCCAGATATATGCACTCTACCTATCTAGATATCTTTTTAACAAAGAGTAACATGAGAACGAAGCAAATTCCATAATATAAGTACATTGGAAACTTTTCTTAATTTTTTTCTCTATCTGAATAATAAAAGAAACATTTTGGGTTTTATGACCCTTTAATGAAAGCTTTTAACCAGGAAGCTAAAGTAACTGTAGTCCTTTGACAAATGAGAATCTCATTTTTAAACAATAGAACAAAGAAAAGGAACTGTAATGTCTTGACTGGAAAAAAAATCAAAGAAAATACCTTATCCTTATAGAAAGTAAGATAAGGAATCTCAGAAGAAAAAGCAAACAAACCAGACACTCTGCTGGTGAAAATATTGCAAAAGAAACAATCACTTTCAAAATAAGCTATGGCCTAGATTTAGAGTTCGGCGGTAGCCGTCAAAACCAGCGTTAGAGGCTCCTAACGCTGGTTTTGGCCGCCCGCTGGTATTTGGAGTCAGTGATTAAAGGGTCTAACGCTCACTTTGCAGCCGCGACTTTTCCATACCGCAGATCCCCCTACGCCATTTGCGTATCCTATCTTTTCAATGGGATCTTTCTAACGCCGGTATTTAGAGTCGTTTCTGCAGTGAGCGTTAGAGCTCTAACGACAAGATTCCAGCCGCCTGAAAATAGCAGGAGTTAAGAGCTTTCTGGCTAACGCCGGTTCATAAAGCTCTTAACTACTGTACCCTAAAGTACACTAACACCCATAAACTACCTATGTACCCCTAAACCGAGCTCCCCCCACATCGCCGCCACTCGATTAAAAATTTTAACCCCTAATCTTCCGACCGCCACCTACGTTATACTTATGTACCCCTAATCTGCTGCCCCTAACCCCGCCGACCCCTATATTACATTTATTAACCCCTAATCTGCCCCCCACAACATCGCCGCCAGCTACTTAAAATAATTAACCCCTAATCTTCCGACCGCAAAGCGCCGCCACCTACGTTATCCCTATGTACCCCTAATCTGCTACCCCTAACACCGCCGACCCCTATATTATATTTATTAACCCCTAATCTGCCCCCCACAACGTCGCCGACACCTGCCTACACTTATTAACCCCTAATCTGCCGAGCGGACCGCACCGCTACTATAATAAAGTTATTAACCCCTAACCCGCCTCACTAACCCTATCATAAATAGTATTAACCCCTAATCTGCCCTCCCTAACATCGCCGACACCTACCTTCAATTATTAACCCCTAATCTTCCGATCGGAGCTCACCGCTATTCTAATAAATGTATTAACCCCTAAAGCTAAGTCTAACCCTAACCCTAACACCCCCCTAACTTAAATATAATTTTAATCTAACGAAATAAATTAACTCTTATTAAATAAATTAATCCTATTTAAAGCTAAATACTTACCTGTAAAATAAATCCTAATATAGCTACAATATAAATTATAATTATATTTTAGCTATTTTAGGATTAATATTTATTTTACAGGCAACTTGGTATTTATTTTAACTAGGTACAATAGCTATTAAATAGTTAAGAACTATTTAATAGTTACCTAGTTAAAATAATAACAAATTTACCTGTAAAATAAATCCTAACCTAAGATATAATTAAACCTAACACTACCCTATCAATAAAATAATTAAATAAACTACCTACAATTACCTACAATTAACCTAACACTACACTATCAATAAATTAATTAAATACAATTGCTACAAATAAATACAATTAAATAAACTAGCTAAAGTACAAAAAATAAAAAAGAACTAAGTTACAGAAAATAAAAAAATATTTACAAACATAAGAAAAATATTACAACAATTTTAAACTAATTACACCTACTCTAAGCCCCCTAATAAAATAACAAAGCCCCCCAAAATAAAAAATTCCCTACCCTATTCTAAATTAAAAAAGTTACAAGCTCTTTTACCTTACCAGCCCTGAACAGGGCCCTTTGCGGGGCATGCCCCAAGAAGTTCAGCTCTTTTGCCTGTAAAAGAAAACATACAATACCCCCCCCCCCAACATTACAACCCACCACCCACATACCCCTAATCTAACCCAAACCACCCTTAAATAAACCTAACACTAAGCCCCTGAAGATCTTCCTACCTTGTCTTCACCATACCAGGTTCACCGATCCGTCCTGGCTCCAAGATCTTCATCCAACCCAAGCGGGGGTTGGCGATCCATAATCCGGTGCTGAAGAGGTCCAGAAGAGGCTCCAAAGTCTTCATCCTATCCGGCAAGAAGAGGACTTCCGGACCGGAAAACATCTTCTCCAAGCCGCATCTTCTATCTTCTTCCATCCGGTGCGGAGCGGGTCCATCTTGAAGCAGGCGACGCGGATCCATCCTCTTCTTCCGATGTCTCCCGACGAATGACGGTTCCTTTAAGGGACGTCATCCAAGATGGCGTCCCTCGAATTCCGATTGGCTGATAGGATTCTATCAGCCAATCGGAATTAAGGTAGGAATTTTCTGATTGGCTGATGGAATCAGCCAATCAGAATCTAGTTCAATCCGATTGGCTGATCCAATCAGCCAATCAGATTGAGCTCGCATTCTATTGGCTGATCGGAACAGCCAATAGAATGCGAGCTCAATCTGATTGGCTGATTGGATCAGCCAATGGGATTGAACTTGATTCTGATTGGCTGATTCCATCAGCCAATCAGAAAATTCCTACCTTAATTCCGATTGGCTGATAGAATCCTATCAGCTAATCGGAATTCGAGGGACGCCATCTTGGATGACGTCCCTTAAAGGAACCGTCAGTCGTCGGGAGACATCGGAAGAAGAGGATGGATCCGCGTCGCCTGCTTCAAGATGGACCCGCTCCGCACCGGATGGAAGAAGATAGAAGATGCGGCTTGGAGAAGATGTTTGCCGGTCCGGATGTCCTCTTCTTGCCGGATAGGATGAAGACTTTGGAGCCTCTTCTGGACCTCTTCAGCACCGGATTATGGATCGCCAACCCCCGCTTGGGTTGGATGAAGATCTTGGAGCCAGGACGGATCGGTGAACCTGGTATGGTGAAGACAAGGTAGGAAGATCTTCAGGGGCTTAGTGTTAGGTTTATTTAAGGGTGGTTTGGGTTAGATTAGGGGTATGTGGGTGGTGGGTTGTAATGTTGGGGGGGGGGTATTGTATGTTTTTTTTACAGGCAAAAGAGCTGAACTTCTTGGGGCATGCCCCGCAAAGGGCCCTGTTCAGGGCTGGTAAGGTAAAAGAGCTTGTAACTTTTTTAATTTAGAATAGGGTAGGGAATTTTTTATTTTGGGGGGCTTTGTTATTTTATTAGGGGGCTTAGAGTAGGTGTAATTAGTTTAAAATTGTTGTAATATTTTTCTTATGTTTGTAAATATTTTTTTATTTTCTGTAACTTAGTTCTTTTTTATTTTTTGTACTTTAGCTAGTTTATTTAATTGTATTTATTTGTAGCAATTATATTTAATTAATTTATTGATAGTGTAGTGTTAGGTTAATTGTAGGTAATTGTAGGTAGTTTATTTAATTATTTTATTGATAGGGTAGTGTTAGGTTTAATTATATCTTAGGTTAGGATTTATTTTACAGGTAATTTTGTAATTATTTTAACTAGGTAACTATTAAATAGTTCTTAACTATTTAATAGCTATTGTACCTAGTTAAAATAAATACCAAGTTGCCTGTAAAATAAATATTAATCCTAAAATAGCTAAAATATAATTATAATTTATATTGTAGCTATATTAGGATTTATTTTACAGGTAAGTATTTAGCTTTAAATAGGATTAATTTATTTAATAAGAGTTAATTTATTTCGTTAGATTAAAATTATATTTAAGTTAGGGGGGTGTTAGTGTTAGGGCTAGACTTAGCTTTAGGAGTTAATACATTTATTAGAATAGCGGTGAGCTCCGATCGGAAGATTAGGGGTTAATAATTGAAGGTAGGTGTCGGCGATGTTAGGGAGGACAGATTAGGGGTTAATACTATTTATGATAGGGTTAGTGAGGCGGGTTAGGGGTTAATAACTTTATTATAGTAGCGCTCAGGTCCGCTCGGCAGATTAGGGGTTAATAAGTGTAGGTAGGTGTCGGCGACGTTGTGGGGGGCAGATTAGGGGTTAATAAATATAACATAGGGGTCGGCGATGTTAGGGCAGCAGATTAGGGGTACATAGGGATAACGTAGGTTGCGGCGGTTTACGGAGCGGAAGATTAGGGGTTAAAACTGTAATGCAGGGGTCAGCGATAGCGGGGGCGGCAGATTAGGGGTTAATAAGTGTAAGGTTAGGGGTGTTTAGACTCGGGGTACATGTTAGAGTGTTAGGTGCAGACGTAGGAAGTGTTTCCCCATAGGAAACAATGGGGCTGCGTTAGGAGCTGAACGCTGCTTTTTTGCAGGTGTTAGGTTTTTTTTCAGCTCAAACAGTCCCATTGTTTCCTATGGGGGAATCGTGCACGAGCACGTTTTTGATGCCGGCCGCGTCCGTAAGCAACTCTGGTATCGAGAGTTGCATTTGCGGTAAAAATGCTCTACGCTCCTTTTTTAGAGCCTAACGCAGCATTTGTTTTAACTCTCGATACCAGAGTTAAATTTATGTTGCGGCCAGAAAAAAGCCCGCGGAGCGTTAACAGCCCTTTTACCGCCGAACTCCAAATCTAGGCCTAAATGTTTAAACCATTCATAGTTTCAAAAGAAGAGTTAAAAAAACCTCTTAAAACCAATAAGGTTCTAAGGAAGACACAATTTCTTAAATAATAGATACCAGAGAGGTGAGAGGAATTAAAAGCTAATGAAATGTTAGGTATCTTTGCCTCCCCTTAGTGGCCAGGAGTTGAATCCAATAAATAATGGCTCATGGAGTCTCACCACTTTATGAAAGAAATAATATGAAATATAAATGAAATCATCGCAACGCATTACATTCTTACACCGGGAGCAGGTGACTAATGTAGCATTTTTTATATATTATTGTGTCAATAAATCACTGTTTTGATTAATTAATCTATTATGGACAAGTCCACCAATTAACATGTTTGTTCTTGTGTCACTTCCTTCACTGGCTGCAATCTTATGCTTACAAATGGCTCAAAAGAATCACAAATTAAAAGTCATAACATGGTCTACTTAGGTGCAAAGATGATATTTACAGTGACGTTAAACATTTTTTTAATTAACAAACAATATATACAAACAATTAATAACAGCTTTGCAAAGTATCTGCACGCAAGATAAATGATTTAAACACAGGCAAAATTGTAATTTTGTTAGCAAAAATTGCATTGCTTTGCAGTTTGCAGACTTTCGCCTAGATTACGAGTTTTGCACTAAACAGGGTGCGAAAATAACGCCAAAAAGTTGCGTTATTTCACTCTCCATAGCGCTGCCTTTACAAGGTACTGAAAAGCCTCCTTGTGCTGTGCGTTATGGTGCGTTAAGCTCCATACTGCACAAAAGACAAGGGCTGAGTTTACGTGTTAGTGCACGCTTTCCCCCATATACATTAATGGGGAGAGAGTGTTAGAAAAAAAACTAACACCTGCAATCTAAAGACCACTGCTCCATAACCTGTCCGCCTGCTCTGAGGCTGCGGACAGAAATCAACCCGATCGAATACGATCTGATTGATTGACACCCCCTGCTAGTGGCTGATTGGCCATAAATCTGAAGGGGGCGGCATTACACCAGCAGTTCACAAAAACTGCTGGTACAATGATAAATGCTGACAGCATATGCTGTCGGCATTTATCGATGTGCAGCAGACATGATACGCTACTTCGTATCATGTCCGCTTGCACATTGATAAATATGCCCCCTATTCCAAACACCCCTAATCCACTGCCCCTGACATCGCCGACACAAATAAAAGTTATTATCCCCTAATCCGCCTCCCCAACATTGCAGACACTAATAAAAGTTATTAACACCTAATCCGCTGCTCCCCGACATCGCGACACCTAAATGAAAGCTATTAACCCCTAATCCTCCATTCCCAGACATCGTCCACAACTAAATAAAACTATTAACCCCTAAACCTCCGGCCTCCCACATTGCCATTACTAAATAAACCTATTTACCCCTAAACTTCCAGCCTCCCACATCGCTGCCACTAAATAAACCTATAAAGCCCTAAACAGCGTATGACACTAATAAAAGTTATTAACCCCTAATCCACCACTCCCCGACATCGCCGACACCTAAATAAAAGCTATTTACCCCTAATCCTCCACTCCCCGACATCATCGACACCTAAATAAACCTATTAACCCTTAAACCTCCGGCCTCCCACATCGCCATCACTAAATAAACCTATTAACCCCTAAACCTCCAGCCTCCCACATCGCCGCCACTAAATAAACCTATTAAGTCCTAAACTTCTGGCCTCCCACGTCGCCGCCAGTAAATAAACCTATTAACCCCCAAACCACCACCCCCACATCGCAAAACACTAAACTAAACTATTAACCACTAAACTTTAAATGTCATTTAAAATATAACTATTTTTAAATAAATAAAAACTTTCCTGTGAAGTAAAAATAAACCTAAGTTTAAACTATAAATTAACCTAACATTACTATTCTAATAAAATTTAAAAAAACTACCAATTAAAAAAATCTAAATTACAAATTTAAAAACATAAATTATGCTTACTAGATCATTTCATTTCCTTCTGTATAAGGAGAGTCCACTGCTTTATTCCTTACTGTTGGGAAATACTGAACCTGGCCACCAGCAGGAGGCACAAACATCCCAGCCAAAGGCTTAAATACCTCTCCAACTTCCCCCAGTCATTCTGCCGAGGGAACAACGACAGTAGGAGAAATATCAGGGTATAAAAGGTGCCAGAAGAAAAACATAATTTAGGGGGCCGCCCATTGGAGAACACAGGCAAGGGCCGTGGACTCTCCTTATACAGAAGGAAATGAAATGATCTGGGTAGCATAATTTATGTTTTCCTTCTTAATATAAGGAGAGTCTATGGCTTCATTCTCTACTGTTGGTAAACTTATACCCAAGCTCTAGAGGACACTGAATGATAACAGGAGGGACAAAAAGAGAGGCGGACCCTAATCTGGGGGCACCACAGCCTGCAAAACCTTTCTCCCGAAGGCTGCTTTAGCTGAAGCAAAAACATAAAACTTGTAAAATTTAGAAAAGTATGTAAGGAGGACCAGGTAGCTGCCTTACAAATCTGATCCATAGAGGCCTCGTTCTTAAAGGCCCAAGAGGAAGCCACTGCTCTAGTAGAATGAGCCGTAATTCTCTGAGGAGGTTTATGTCCCGCTGTCTCATAAGCCAAGCGGATAACACTCCTTAACCAAAAAGATAAGACCTTATGACCCTTACGCTTCCCAGAATAGGTAAAACAACAAAGAAGTTTGTCTAAAATCTTTAGTAGCCTGAAGATAAAACTTCAAGGCACGAAGCACATCCTAATTATGAAATAAATGTTCTTTGAAGAAAACACAAGGAAGGAACCACAATCTCCTGATTGATGTTGCGGTCTGACACTACCTTAGGAAGAAAACCTAACTTAGTGCGTAGGACAGCCTTATCACAGTGGAACACCAGATAAGGAGGCTCACATTGCAAAGCGGCAATCTCAGAAACTGCACGCAGAAGCAATAGCCAGTAGAAAAAGAACCATCCAGGACAACAACTTAATGTCAATTTCATGCATAGGCTAAAATGGAGCCCGTTGCAGAACCTTAAGAACAAGATTCAGACTCCAGGGAAGAGCCTTATATCTGGACACAGGTCTGATCCTAATCAGAGCCTTAACAAAAGACTGTACATCTGGAAGCTCCAAGAGCCTCTTGTGAAGTAAAACAGACAGGGCCGAAATCTGTCCCCTCAGGGAACTGGCAGAAAGACCCTTCTCCAGTCCATCCTCCATCCTGGAGAAACGATAGAATCCTGGCAACCTTAACTTTATGCCAGGGAAATCCACGCTCTTCACACCAGAATTAGTAGGTTCTCCACACCTTATGATAGATGCGACGAGTAACCAGCTTACGAGCATTAATGAGAGTATCAATAACTCTCTCAGAAAAACCTCTCTTGGCTAGGACTAAGCGTTCAGCCTCAGAGAATCTAGATTTTGATGAACAAAAGGACCTTGTTCCAGCAGATCCCTGTGACAAGGTAACTTCCATGGAGGAGAAGATGACACATCCCCAACAGATCCATGAACCACATCCTTCGCGGCCACGATGGAGCAATCGGTATCACTGATGCCTGCTCCTTCTTGATGCGGGCCACTACACGAGGAAGGAGTGTAACGGCGGGAAAAGGTAGATTAGACTGAAACTCCAAGGCACTGCTAATGCATCTATTAGCTCCGTCTGAGGATCCCTGGACCTCAACCTATATCTGTGCAGCTTGATATTGAGACAAGATGCCATGAGATCTATCTCCGGGGTCCCCCACCTGTTGCATATCTCCCCAAACACTTTGGGATGGAAAGACCATTCCCCTAGATGAAAGGATTGTCTGCTGAGAAAATCCACTTCCCAGTTGTCCACACCTGGAATGTGGATTGCTGACAGCAAACAGCTGTGGGCCTCCGCCCACTCAGAATCCGAGATACTTCTCTCATTGTTAGGGAGCTCCTCGTCCCCCCTGATGGTTGATGTAAGCCACCGAGGTTATAATGTCTGATTTGAATCTGATAAACTTGGACAATCCCAGAAGAGGCCAAGCCTTCAGAACATTGTAGATTGCTTGAAGTTCCAGAATATTGATCAGGTGGGAGCTTTCGTCCTGAGACCACAGGCCCTGTGCCTTCTTGGCACCCCAAAAGCTCCCCATCCTGATCGACTCGCATCAGTAGTCACAATCTCCCAGGATGGTCTGAGAAGGATGTCCCTCGGGACAGATGCTCTGGACAAAGCCACCAAGAGAGCTATTCTCTCGACTGGCTGTCCAGGGAAATGACGATTTTCTGGTACAAGCACCATCTCTCCATCTGGTGGAGTACCATTCGGTATCTCTCCTCTCTCTTCTTTGATCTCAGAGAAGAGTTCTCATATTCCAAGCACCAGGGTAGAGTTCCACTGCCTCATGCACAGTTGTGACAGTCTGAGATGGAACCTGGCAAAGGGAAGTATGTCTATGCTGGACACCATAAGACTAATTACCTCCATACACTGAGCCACAGATGGCCTTAAGGAGGTCTGGAGGGCAAGACATGCTGAAGCTAGCTTGCAATGTCTCTGGTCTGTTAGAAATATCCTCATGGATATTGAGTCTATTATAGTACCCAGGAATTCTACCCTGGTGCTTGGAATAAGAGAACTCTTCTCTAAGGTTATCTTCCATCCATGAGATCAAAGAAGAGAGAGAAGAGATACTGAATGGTACTCTGCCAGACAAAGAGATAATGCTTGTACCAGAATATCGTCCAAGTAGGGAGCTACTGCTACACCTTGGGTTCTGGCGACGGCCAGGAGAGCCCCTAGAACCTTTGTAAAGATTCTTGGAACAGTAGCTAGACCAAATGGAAGTGCAATGAACTGGAAGTGCTGATCCAGGAACGCAAACCTTAGGAACTGATAGTGGTCCCTGTGGATTGGAACGTGAAGGTAGGCATCCTTCAGATCTATAGTGGTCATGAACTGTCCTTCCTGAACTAGAGGAAGTATGGACCTTATTGTCAACATCGTGAATGAGGGGACATTTAGAAATTTGTTAAAGCACTTTAGGTCCAGACATGGACCAGTTCGTGGTCCCTCCTTCTTTGGGACCACGAACAAAAAGAATCCCAAACCTCTTTCTGCAATAGCAACTGGGGCAATGACCCCTAAGGAGGACAGATCCCACACGCACCCCAAAAAGTCTTTCCTTTTTTCTGGTCTTGAAGACATGCAGAGGATTAGAGGAGAAATCTGCCCTTGGGTGGATGAGATTTGAAACCTATCTTGTATCCCTGAGCTATGACCTCAAGGACCCATGTATCCTGCATGTCTCTGAACCAAGCGTCTGAAAACAGCAACAGTCCAGCGCCGGATCGGGGGCCGCCCCTTCATGCCGACTTGGTCTCATTGGGCTTCTTGTTCTGCTTGGATTTATTCCAGGATTTAGCCAGCTTCCAAGTGCTCTTGGTTTGCTCGGGCTTAGAGGAGGACTGCTAACATTGGGACTCGAAAGGAACGAAAATTAGATCCTTGTCCCTTAGACTTGTTCTTTTTATCCTGCAGTAGGAAGGCACCCTTGCCCCCTGTAACTGTGGCTATAATGGAGTCCAGGCCTGGACCAAATAAAATATTTCCTTTAAAGGGAAGGAAAAGTAGTCTAGACTTAGAAGTCATGTCCGCAGACCAGGACTTAAGCCAGAGCACCCGATATGCCTGTACTGAAAAACCAAAAATCTTAGCATTCAGGTGAATAATCTACATGTTTGGATCACAGATAAAAGAATTAGCAATTATCAATGCTTTAATTCTTTCTTGGATAGCGTCGAGGGGACCCTCCACCTCAATCCAATCCGCTAAGGGGTTGCACCAATAGGCCGCACCTCCAGCAACCAAAGCAGTCCACAACGTCCTTCATTACTGTTGGGATTATCATTCCTGGCCAGCAGGAGAAGGCAAAGAACACCAGAGCCAAGCTGGTAAGTTTCACTCCCTTTCCCACAAATCCCATTCATTCGACCGAAGGGAAATGGAAAAAAAGAATAACACAGGTGTAGAGGTGATTAAGGTTTGGTCAAAAATAACTGTCTTAAATTAAAGGGTGGGGTTGTGGACTCACCATATCCAGAAAGAAATTTATCAGGCAAGCATAAATTTTGTTTCCTTTCCTAAGATATGGTGAGTCCGGAACAAGACAGGAAGACCTAAACAAAAGGCACCACCACTTGAAGAACCTTTCCCCCCAAAAGAAACCTCAGCTGAGGCAAAAGAATCAAATTTGGAAAATTTGGAAAAAGTAAGCAGAGAGAACCAAGTTGCAGCCTTGCAAATCTGTTCCACAGAAGCTTCATTTTGAAGTCCAAAGAAGAAAAGACAGCCCTCATGGAATGAGCCAAAATTCTCTCAGGAGACTACTGACCAGCAGTCTCATAAACAAAATCATACTTCTTAACCAGAGAGAAATAGAAGAAGCAGATGGTTTCTGACCTTTATGTTTTCCAGAGAAAGCAAACAAAAAAGGGCAGAGGACTGGCAAAAATCCTTAGTCGCCTGTAGGAAGAATTTTAAAGAACGCACAACATCCAGGTTGGGCAACCAACGTTCCTTATGAGAAGAAGGATTAGGACATAGAGAAGGAACAATAAATTCCTGATTAATATTTCTATCTGAAACTACTTCAGGAAGAAAACTCAACGTAGTACAAAGAACCGCCTCATCAGCATGAAAAATAAGATAAGGTGAATCACACTGCAAAATTCCAAAACTCTCCAAGATAATAACTTAATATCTGTGGAATGCAAAGGCTCAAACGAAGCCTTTAGAAAAATTTTAAGAACAATATTAAAGCTCCATGGAGGAGCAACAGACAAAAACACAGGCCTGATTCTGACTAGGGCCTGACAAAAAGATTGAACATCTGGCACATCTGCCAAACGTTTATGTAAAAAAATAGATAACTGACCCTTCAGGGTACTGACTGTCAATCCCTTCTACAGACCTTCCTGGAGAAAAGACAAAATCATAGGAATCCTGACCCTACTCACACCATTGGATTCACACCATTAAAGGTATTTACACCATACCTTATGGTAAATCTTTCTAGAAACAGGCTTGCGAGCCTGAATCAAAGTCTTAATGACCGACTTGGACAAGCCACGCTTAGACAGAATTAAGCATTCAATCTCCAAGCAGCAGTTTCAGAGAAACAAGATTTGGATGAAGGAATGGACCCTGAGTTAGAAGTTCCTTCCTCAGAGGCAAACTACAATGTGCAGGAAATTACATCTTCACCAGGTCTGCATACCAGATCCTGCTAGGCAATGCAGGATCTATTAGAATTACTGATGCTCTCTCCTGTTTGAAACGAGCAATGACTCGTGGAAGGAGAGCAAATGAAGGAAACAAATATGCTAGACTGAAAGCCCAAGGAACTGCCAGAGCATCTATCAGGGCGGATCTCTTGACCTTGAACCGAACCTTGGAAGTTTGACGTTCAGCCGAGAAATCATCAGATCCAACTCCGGCACCCCCCATGTGAGGGTTAACCTGAAGAACACCTCCAGATGGAGACAGATACGAAAGGTCCCCATTCCATTGTTTGAGCATGCATAACTGCAGAGCTCTCAAATGGAATTGAGCAAAGGGAATGATGTCCGTGAAAGTGACCATCAGACCAATTACCTCCATACATTGAGCCACTGATGGCTGAACAGTAGACTGCAGAGAGAGGCAAGAGGAAATAATCTTGGATTTTCTGACCTCTGTCAGAAAAATGATCATAGATAGGAAAACTGTTATGGTCCCTAAGCAAACTACCCTTGTAGCTAGAACAAGGGAACTATTTTCCAGATTCACTTTCCATCCATGGAACGTAGAAAAGGATAACAAGATCTCTGTATGAGAGTTTGCTTGTTGAAAAGATGGCGCCTGAACCAATATGTTGTCCCGGAAGGGCGCCACAGCAATTCCCTTAAACTTGATTGATGCCAAGAGAGCCCCAGAACCTTATAAAAAAAATTCTGGGGGTCGTGGCAAGGCCAAAGGGAAAAGCCACAAACTGGAACTTAAAATAAACTTCCTCCAGGATTATGGCCATCATGAACTTGACCCCCTTTGACCAAAGGAAGAATGAAACCAATAGTTTACATTTTGAAGGATGGTACTCTGAAAAAACCTTTTGAGACTAGGTCTAGAATAGTACGGAAAATTCCCCTTTTACGGGAACCACTAACAGGTTTGAATAGAATTCTAGACCCTGTTCCCTCACAGGAACAGGAACTATCACACCCAGGAAAGAAAAGGTCCCAAACGCAACACAGAAAAAGCCTCTCTATTATCTGGTCCACAGATAAACAAGAGAGGTGGAACCTGCCTCTGGGAGGAAAGGATTTGAATTCTATTAAGCAATTCTGAGATACTATGTCCCCCACCTGGCTGGGATATCTCATATCCATGCTTGTAGAAAAAAACAGAGAAATTCAGCCACCCACTTGGTCCAATTACGGATCGGGGGCAAACCCTTCATGCAGATATAGACTCAGCTGCAGATCTCTACTCTGACGTCCCATAGGTCTTTGTTCTTGTCTTGTCTGCTAGATCAGAACCAAACAAGGTCTTACCCTTGTAAGGAAGCATCAGAAGATTGGAATAAGAAGAAAAATCCACTAACCAAGAATATAGTCACAAAACCCATTGGGCTAGCACAGCAAAGCCAGATATCCTGGCTCCCGGCTAAATAACTTGCATAGTCTCAAAAGAGACTCTACCAAAATTAAATCAGACAAGGCGTCACACCCAAAGATGCCGCACTTGACACAGTGACAATAAGCCTCCAGCTAGTCCATTGATCCTTAATAGAGCAGCTATCCTCTATATATAGAGATCAAAGTTCTCTTAGCCATAGTAGAAATAGATCCTTCTACTTTAGGCTCCATGTGCCATGATCTTAAATGGAGTCATAGACCGGAAACATCCTTTAAGACAGAAGACGGGGAAAGATATCCCTGGCTTCTCCTTTTCCTGCGAAATAAAACTCATTCACACAGACTTGAACAGGAAAACACTTCCACAGGGGAAGGAACATCATAGTAACTATTAAGATTACGAGATATCTAAGGGTTGACAACGACAGGCGTATCGGAGTCATCCAAAGTAGCCAAAACCTCCTTTAACAATACACGGAGGTGTTCAAACTAAAATCTGAAGGATACTTCTTCAGCATCAGATAAAGGAATTATACTGTCTGAATCTGAGATTTTACCCTCAGAGGCTACTGATCAGACTATGAGGAAGGTCAACCAGTGTAGGAGCAGGTGGATCAGAAACCTTACTATCTGAATCTCTAAATTTCCTCTACCACAAAAAATACCCGGGCAGCAAATTCTGCAGGCAAATAACTCTACCAGGAGATTGAGAGGAACCACAGGGCACTGCATGTGACGCCATAAAGGCTTAGCAACATTTTTTTTGTTTTAAAATAAAATACTTCAAAATGAGCACTGTCACTTTAAAAGTATGGAGAATTGCCTTAGAACAGGATAAAGATACATAACATATATAGGAATAGACCTCTGTTCCATTCGTATACCCCTGCAGCATAAACATGAATGAAAATTCTTTATTTGGACATTTATGTTAAATAATTCTAGGGCAATACTAGGGCAGCAAAAATGTTAAGAAAATGCAGCAAGGCCCACCTTACAAGTTCCTAACTGCTTTAAAGCCACCACTACCCTACTGAAGAGATTAACGTGGACTACGGCTAGACCCAATCTTTGAAAACAAAGGAAAGAACAGAGTAAACCTACTCTGGCTTTCTAATAATAGTTCAATTCTTGCTTGAAGCAAAAGAAATCCAATTTTCTTCAGACACCAAAACTTCACCTCCTCTATGCAGCAAGACAAAGAGAATGACTGGGGTTTGTGGGAAAGAGAGTGATACTTAACAGCTTGGCTGTGGTGCTCTTTGCCTCCTCCTGCTGGCCAGGAGTGATATTCTCAACAGTAATTGAGGACATCGTGGACTCACCATATCTTAGGAAAGAAATGTATAGTGTTGCTTATTTTTAAATAACATTGTGTTCATTTTGAGACTCCTAACTAAGCCCCAAAGTTTTAGATGTATTCTAATGTCTACAGACTCCAGATTGCTCCTGTTTGTTTAAAGGGTCTTTTCATATGCAGGGGAGAAGGGAAGTGGGAGTGTCTGCCCTTCCTGTTTTATCAGCCCATTTCAATGGGTGTACCAGCCTAACCTCATCAACAGTGCTACATTGGGAGCTTCTAAGTATGTTAAAAGGTTTTATACTGGATTTTTAGATCAGTATCCGTGCATATTCTTCTTTATAGTAGTGTCTACTACATGCAGTTATATGGAAATTGGTGTATACTGTCCCTTTAAGGTAACAATTAAAAAAAAATGCCTCCAAAAGAGCATTTTAAAAATATAACCATTTTCAGTTTTAAGAAAATGTAACGTCCCTGTACTGAAAAACTAAATTTATGCTTACCTGATAAATTACTTTCTTTTACGATATGACGAGTCCACGGATTTCATCCTTACTTGTGGGATATTAACCTCCTGCTCACAGGAAGTTGCAAAGAGCACCACAGCAGAGCTGTATATATAGCCCCTCCCCTTCCCCTCCACCCTCAGTCATTCGGCCAAATGTTATAGGAAGAGAAAAGGAAAGGCTTAAAAGGTGCAAAGGTGACTGAAGTTTTCAAAAAATAAAATAAACCTGTCTTAAAATATCATGAAGAGCCTTGGACTCGTCATATCGTAAAAGAAAGTAATTTATCAGGTAAGCATAAATTTAGTTTTCTTTTACAAAGATATGACGAGCCCACTGATTTCATCCTTACTTGTGGGAAACCAATACCAAAGCAATAGGACACAGATGAAAGGGAGGGACAAGACAGGAACCTAAACGGAAGGCACCACTGCTTGAAGAACCTTTCTCCCAAAGATAGCCTCAGAAGAAGCAAAAGTATCAAATTTGTAAAATTTGGAAAAAGTGTGAAGGGACGAGCAAGTCGCAGCCTTACAAATCTGTTCCACAAATGCATTGTGGAAGCCACAGCCCTAGTAGAATGAGCCGTAATTCTTTCAGGAGGCTGCTGTCCAGCAGTCTCATATGCCAGGCGGATGATACTTCTCAGCCAAAAAGAAAGAGAGGTAGCCGTAGCTTTCTGAGCCCTACGCTTTCCAGAATAAACAATGAATAATGAAGATGATTGACGGAAATCCTTAGTTGCCTGTAAGTAAAACTTTAAGGCACGGACCACGTCCAAGTTATGTAACAGACGCTCCTTCTTAGAAGAAGGATTAGGACACAAGGAAGGAACAACAATTTCCTGATTAATATTCTTATTCGAAACAACCTTAGGAAGGAACCCAGGTTTGGTACGTAAAACCACCTTATCAGAATGAAATATGAGATAAGGCGAATCACACTGTAATGCTGAAATCTCAGAAACTCTTCGAGCAGAACAAATAGCAACCAAAAACAGAACTTTCCAAGATAATAGTTTAATATCTATGAAATGCATAGGTTCAAACGGAACTCCTTGCAGAACTCGAAGAACTAAATTCAAACTCCAGGGAGGAGTAATAGGTCTAAATACAGGCTTAATTCTAGATAGAGCCTGACAAAAAGACTGAACATCTGATACATTTGCCAAACGTTTGTGAAACAGAATTGACAAAGCTGAAATTTGTCCCTTTAAGGATCTTGCTGATAACCCTTTCTCCAATCCTTCTTGGAGAAAAGACAAAATCCTAGGAATCCTAACTTTACTCCATGAGTAACCATTGGATTCACACCAATAAAAGGTATTTACGCCATATTTTTTGATAGATCTTTCTAGTGACAGGCTTTCTAGCCTGTATCAAAGTATAGATAACGGAATCAGAGAATCCTCGCTTCGATAAAATCAAGCGTTCAATCTCCACGCAGTCAGTTGCAGAGAAATTAGATTTTAATGTTTTAAAGGACCTTGAATGAGAAGGTCCTGTCTCAACGGAAGTTTCCACGGTGGCAGAGAGGACATGTCCACTAGATCCGCATACCAAGTCCTGCGTGGCCATGCAGGCGCTATCAGGATCACTGAAGCTCTCTCCTGTTTGATTTGAGCAATCACGCGTGGGAGGAGAGGAAACGGCGGAAACACATAAGCTAGGCTGAACAACCAAGCTACTGCCAAGGCATCTATCAGTTCGACCTGAGGATCCCTTGACCGGGATCCGTATCTTGGAAGCTTGGCATTCTGACGAGATGCCATCAAATCCAATTCCGGTCTGCTGTGGCGCCTACCTACCCCCAGGGTACTTCGAATCAAGTTTCCAACCCTTCAGACCAGCTACATAGTCCAAGAGCCACCGAGCTACTGTTTGCTGCTGCAGCTAAGCCTGAAGAAATTGCGCCAAAATAGGCTCCGCCCCTTAAGGTCAAAAGTCAGAGTAGGCCCAAACAACACCACATGGAAATGCAGTTTTGCACTAAAGTAAAAATACACACACAATATAACCCTCAAGCATAAAACCAATAACTTTTAAGTGCCAAAAATAAAAAAAATAAAACATTTTTTTATTGTCTCCCATGTCACATAATGCCCAAATATCAACTAATGATAAATATAAAATAGGGACTCCAGTAATACCCCTCTTATTAAAATAGGTTTTACTGCTTACCCCATTCCCATACAGGGAAATAATGCCAGCCAGTTCTGATACACCAAGTCTCCTCAGAAAAAAAGGCTGCACATACCTTAATGCTGCTTGTTGCATGAAACCGGTCTCCACACTGAAGATGTCTCATGGTTACCTTCAGAAGTCTTGTGGGAACCAGCGTGGATCTTAGTTACAAATGCTAAAATAATCAAACCTCAGGGCAGAAATCTTCTTCCATATCCCTTTGAGGAAAATAGTATGCACCGGTACCATTTAAAATAAAAAAACTTCTTGATTGAAGAAACTAAAACTAACACCTCACTTTACCATGTCTTCCTAGTATAACATAGGCAAAGAGAATGACTGAGGGTGGAGGGGAAGGGGAGGGGCTATATAAACAGCTCTGCTGTGGTGCTCTTTGCCACTTCCTGTTAGCAGGAGGTTAATATCCCACAAGTAAGGATGAAATCCGTGGACTCGTCATATCTTTGTAAAAGAAAAATACTCTGCTTTTGGGGCTCGGGGGAGCACATATAGGTGAATGTTTTTGTTTTCTTTATTTCATTAGTAGATCTTTGGCAATTATTGCTGGACCTACTTTTTTTTTTTACTCTGTGCTTCTATAGATATGGTTCCTGGAGATGCCTATGTATGTCTAAAGTAGAACTGACAGAGCTGTACTTATGGCCAGCTACAATCTGCCTTAAGAAATAAATGTACAAACATACACACCCTGTCCTATATGTAACGTTTAAATAGTGCCCTTTCATGTGCGTGATATAAATTGTTTTAGCTTGTACAGGATCATAACACATCTCTTTGTTACCCCAAGAGGGCAGTGACTGACAGTTTTTAACCAACTTATATTTCAACATGTCGTACTTCATACCTGGGGGTAGATTTACCAATGAATGTCCGACATGATAAGCTGTAGCGTTATCATGTCCGACAGACATCGCTAAATGCCGACAGCATACGCTGTCGGCATTTATCATTACACAAGCAGTTCACCATAACTGCTTTTGCAATGCCACCCCCTGCAGATTCGCAGTCAATTGGCTGCTAGCAGGGGGTGTCAATCAGCCCGATCGTATAGGATCGGGCGGATTGAAGACCCCAGCCTCAGAGGCAGCGAACAAGTTATGGATCAGCAGTCTTTAGACCGCTGCTTCATAACCGCTGTTTATGGCGAGCCTTAAGGCTCGCGCGAAAACAAGGGAAACAAGGGCCATTCGGTCAGTTTTTAATTCATTATTTTTTTATTTTTTTTAAGTTTTTCTTTAGTAGGTGGTGGTATACAATGCAAATACAGTAGAATACTTACTTTGAGATATTTCAGAGATAGACAAGCAGCTTGCTGAAGTTTTGTATCACTGTCTGATAAAATTTCTGTATAATATAAAACTGCCTAAAGGAGGGAAAAAAAAATCATTAAGACAAAATGAACAGAATATACTATCTTATTTGTTTCTTAGTTGGTATATTTTAATTGCTTTCACTGAGGTTTGGATTTATTGAAATATTCATTGCCAGATGTCCTATTTACTGAAGTCATAACATTTTTAATAAGTGGCTTTAAATTATTTCCTTCAAATTCTTTAGTGTATTTATTTAATGCCTTATTTCTTTCCTGGGGTTATTCAGTGGCTCATAATTGCACTTCAAGAAAATTCTAGGACTTTGTAGACATTGTCATACCAGAAACAGAAGGCTCTGTATAAACATTCCCATGTACGTATCATGGGAATTAAAACTTAGATAGCAAAAGTGGGCTTGACTACATCTCTAATTGCTATTAATGTGCTTCCAAGTGATAGGGAATGGTTTATAGCAGGGACACCCAAAACATTTAGAGCCAGTCACTAATGGTGGATTTGGCCTAAGGCCATATAATGTTCCACACACACACACTAAAGATATTGCCTCCAAATTACATTTTAATAACCATTTTATTAAAACAGAGATAGGAAAATAGTTATTAATTAATTTCATTTCCTTGTACATATTATTCAAATGTATAAAATGTTCAACAAATTCATATGCTTTAATGGACAATGTAACAGATGATAGTTTATTATATACAAAGCAGCTGTGGGAACACCCTTTCAAATGGGCTAGGCTCTTTCCCACATGCACTGGGGGTGATTTCTGCTGCCTGTTTACATCTCTTTTCTATAGCCAGTACTGCAGTATTTACATTTTTCAGTGTAGGTGTAGCCTCAACACGCAAAAACAGCTATTTCAAATGACAAAATAAAGTTAAGTTATTTGTAAAAAGAAAATTACACACTCCAGCAGGCAGAATGAGTCATTGGGAACACCGTAAAGGCGAGAACTTTTTACAAAACAATGTTAGAGTTTTTCCCCCCATGGCCTTGGTTTTATAGAAATTGCTTGACTGCATATAAAGTAAAGCCACAATGGCTGACCTGTGGCGTAATATCACAGACATTATCATATGATTAGTAAAGCCTTGTTTATTTAAAAAAAAAAAACACTTCCATCATAGTAAGACATACTGCAATGTCTCACTTGCTATGTTATCCATACTGTTATCTATTGGAGGAGTAAAATACAAATAAGGGGAAATATTGGTCATTCCAATTTGCAATCTAATTCACTAACAGTTTCTCTAGCCTCTCTAATCCCAATGTTATTTTTTATATTCTTTCACCAAATATAGACTTGATTGGCTGCTACTGACTATTAGTGGCCTAGAATTGTTATCTTGTAACAAGAGAAAAAATAATAATTTAGAGGCTGTATATAGTTTGGCTACCAGAAAGGGCTACAAAAACATACTACAAAGAGAGAGGTCAGGGTAAGTGGAGCACAAATGAGTCGGCAAATTATCACATGTGGGATATTTTTTTCCCTTCATTGAAGAGCTTAATTACACCTCATCTCACAGCATCCCTCAGTTATACATATGGACAAGCAGGGAAGGAAATTTAAAAAACGGTAAAGTACTAAAACAGGGCAAATTAAGTGCAAAACAGGACCTTAAGGTAATAATAAACAAGGAAGGGTCATGGAGTCTCACCATCATAAAATACATTTATTGGGTAAGCATACATTTTGTTTTCTTTTTACAAATCATTACACGTGACTTCTAATACCCAAAACAGAGAAGTCCACAAGACCACCAGGACTAAGAATTTAATAAATGAATGAGATTAATCAGGTACAATGACCCACAGTATTTTCCTGAAAAAGCCGTCTAAGCAGAGGCATAAACATCAAAATGGAAAAACTTTGCAAAAGTATCCAAAAAGACCATGTAGCTGCTTTGCAAATCTGGTAAAGAAAATCATCTTTCTGAAAGGCCTAAATAGTAGTAACTGCTATAATTGAATGAGCAGTAAGATACTCAGAAGGAATTTTACCCACCCGTTAAGACCTTTCTGATCAAAGCTGAATGTCCGACTGTTTAATTAATTTATTAAAGTGAATGTAAAGTCAAGCTCAATGCTAAACACTGCTTAAAAGCTGACCTTAAAATACTGCCACTTTAATTCATCATTTTTTCAGCAAACCTCTAATTAACTAGTATTTGAGCTTTATTTCATTACGATCGTCATCTCAATCCTCCGCCCGCCATCTTGGATTAATGATTGACATTGTAGGCTCGCTTGTGTCAACCAATAATCCGATCAACCACGGGGGGACCAAACCCCTTTCGGCTACGTCACTCGTATGTAATGCGCCTGTGTTTGGAAGCCGTCACACAGAGCTCTCACGCACGTTCACATTTAGCCCATGCGCTATTACACTTATGGGACTTTTCAGAGCGCTTGGTAAGTACGCAACGCATGCGCTGTGTATAGCAAAGCCGGGAGCGCGCATTGACTTTACGTATACAGTGGGTGGGACTGCTGTATACCTTACAGGGGATTAAATCCGGAAGTTGCGGGTGGGAGGAGCTGCTACCTAAAACGGAGCAAATTTGGTAATAAAAATATAACCTTTACTTTGTTTTTTTTTTAAAAAATAAAGCGGCGGTTTTCTTTATTAACTTGAAAGCAATATTAAAATTGCTTAAAATAAGACAAAATTGACATTCACTTTAAGTTGTGTGACCCTTGTGAGGTCCCAAAAAAACAAGGGCAGAAGTAAGTCTGAAAGACTTCTTAGCTTCCACATACGTCTTAAGAGACTGAATACCATTCAGATTCTGCAGGAGATGTTCCAAAGAATTCTTGGGAGTTAGACAAGAAGAAGAAGCCCCATTTCCTGATTTATAGTCTCTGCATATACCAACTTTAGAAGGAATAGTTAGTATGAGAATAGCTTTATTGTGATAAAAAAACTGGAGGCTTATAAGACAAACTAAAAGCTCAGACACATGGCAAGCTGAAGAAATGGTTAGCAAAATAAGAAACTTATAGGTCAGGAGCTTAAGGTCTAGACCATGCATAGCTTTAATAAGAAACTTAAACGGTCAGGAGCTTAAGGTCTAGACCATGCATAGCTTTAAAAGGAAAAAGGGCTTGAAGCACCATCAGGGCCAATTTAAAACTCCAAGGCAAAATTGCAGGTGGAATAGCAGGGCCTGGAAAAAGTCTGAATATCAGGAATCTTTCTGTGGAACTGCAAAGACAAGGCAGAAATCACTTAAGAGGAATGGCTGATAAGCCCTTTTCCAAACCATTATGTAGAAACTCCAGAATACTAGGAATTTAAAAGGACTTCCAACAAAAATTACATAGTTGCACACCAAGCCAGAAAGAAACACCCAGACCTTATGATAATTACATTTGGGTACAGGCTTCCTTTCTTGGAATAAGGTCTCAATCACTTAATCAGATAAGCCTCTATTGGCCAAAATCTTGTGTTCAATTACCAGGCCTACAAAAATAAGGTCTGTAGATCTTGATAGAGGAAACAACCCTGAGGCAGAAGCCATTGCAGGGAAGAAGACGTCTGAACGAGATTGCATACAAATTTCTGAAAAGCGAAGCTGGAGCAATCAGAATCACTGTCCCTGCTTAATTCTGGCTATCATTCTGAGCAGTAGAACAAAAGGAGGAAAAATGTGTAGAACTACCGAGGCACCACTAGGGCACTCACAAGAATCATGTGGCACAATAACAGGAAAGCTTTTGACTTAAATGAGAAGCTATCAGATCTATCTCTTGCTGTCCCCAACACCTCACAAACTGGTCAAAAACCTCACGATGTAAGGACCATTCTCCCTGCTGGAGGTGTTCCAGTTATCTGAAGTGCAAAATTCCTCTGTAGAGACTTATAGATTATTTGGAGTCCCAAGGAGATCAAATTGATTGTGACCAGACACCCCCCCCCAACCTAGAAGGCTGATGCCTGAGACTACAAATCATAACTGTGGAATGCTGGGAGATGGGATGGAGTAAAGCGCTGCAAAATATTGGTGTTTTTCCTCCTTTGGGTGGAAAGGAAATATCCTACTTGTGACTAGACATGTGCGGTTCGTTTCGGATTAATTCGGAAATTCGGTAAATTCGGAGATTCGGATCGATTCGGATTTCCGAATTAAAATACTTCCGAATCTACCGAATGAATCCGAAATAGCTGCCGTATCTCCGAATAAATCCGAATTAGCTCGTTAAAATTCGGCATTTCCCCATAGGAAACAATGGGAGTTTCGGCTGAAAAAAAACTAACACCGCAGCCCCATTGTTTCCTATGGGGAAACACTAAGTCTGCACCTAACACCCTAAAATGTACCCCGAGTCTCTAAACACCCCTAATCTAACACTTATTAACCCCTAATCTGCCGCCCCCGCTATCGCTGACACCTGCATTATTTTATTAACCCCTAATCTGCCGACCGAATATCGCCGCCACCTACATTATAACTATTAACCCCTAATCTGCTGTCCCTAACCCCGCCGACCCCTACATTATAGTTATTAACCCCTAATCTGCCCCCCCCAACGTCGCCGCAATCTAACTACAAGTATTAACCCCTAATCTGCCGACCCGATATCGCCGCCGCC
The DNA here is from genome assembly GCF_027579735.1 of Bombina bombina. NCBI lineage: Eukaryota > Metazoa > Chordata > Amphibia > Anura > Bombinatoridae > Bombina > Bombina bombina. The sequence goes on from NC_069499.1 coordinate 1,075,716,235, forward strand.
TACATTATAGCTATTGACCCCTAATCTGCTGTCCCTAACACCGCCGACCCCTACATTATAGTTATTAACCCCTAATCTGCCCCCCCCCAACGTCGCCACAATCTAACTACAAGTATTAACCCCTAATCTGCCGACCGCAAATCGCCGCCGCCTACATTATAGCTATTAACCTCTAATCTGCTGTCCCTAACACCGCCGACCCCTACATTATAGTTATTAACCCCTAATCTGCCTCCCCCAACGTCGCCGCAATCTAACTATAAGTATTAACCCCTAATCTGCCGACCCGATATCGCCGCCACTATAATAAATGTATTAACCCCTAAACCGCCGCACTCCCGCCTCGCAAACACTATAATACATTTTATTAACCCCTAATCTGCCCTCCCTAACATCGCCGCCACCTACCTACAATTATTAACCCCTAATCTCCCGCCCCCATCGTCGCCGCTACTATAATAAGGTTATTAACCCCTAAACCTAAATCTAACCCTAACACTAACACCCCCTAACTTAAATATAATTTAAATAAAACGAAATAAGTTTACTATAGTTAAATAAATGAATCCTATTTAAAACTAAAGACTTACCTGTAAAATAAACCCTAAGATAGCTGTAATATAACTAATAGTTACATTGTAGCTATTTTAGCATTTATATTTATTTTACAGGCAACTTTGCATTTATTTTAACTAGGTACAATAGTTATTAAATAGTTATTAACTATTTAATAACTAACTAGCTAAAATAAATACAAATTTACCTGTAAAATAAATCCTAACCTAAGTTACAATTACACCTAACACTACACTATCATTAAATTAACTAAATAAATTAATCATATTTAAAACAAAATACTTACCTGTAAAATAAACCCTAATATAGCTGCAATATAACTAATAGTTACATTGTAGCTATTTTAGCATTTATATTTATTTTACAGGCAACTTTGTATTTATTTTATCTAGGTACAATAGCTATTAAATAGTTATTGACTAATTAATAGCTACCTAGTTAAAATAATTACAAAATTACCTGTAAAATAAATCCTAACCTAAGTTACAATTAAACCTAACACTACACTGTCATTAAATAAATTAACTACAAGTACCTACAATTATCTACAATTAAATAAACTAAAGTACAAAACCCCCCCACTAAATTACAAAAAAAAAAAAACACTAAATTACAAAAAATAAAAAAATATTACAAGAATTTTAAACTAATTACACCTAATCTAAGCCCCCTAATAAAATAACAAAGCCCCCCAAAATAAAAAAAAATGCCCTACCCTATACTAAATTACAAAAGTTAACAGCTCTATTACCTTACCAGCCCTGAACAGGGCCCTTTGCGGGGCATGCCCCAAAGAAAACAGCTCTTTTGCCTGTAAAAAAAAACCACAATCCCCCCCCCACATTACAACCCACCACCCACATACCCCTACTCTAACCCAAACCCCCCTTAAATAAACCTAACACTACCCCCCTGAAGATCTCCCTACCTTGAGTCGTGTTCACCCAGCCGGGCCGAAGTCTTCATCCGATGGGGCAGAAGAGGACATCCAGACCGGCAGAAGTCTTCATCCAAGCGGGGCAAGAAGAGGTCTTCCATCCATCATACAAGTACCAAAATACAAACAAACACTAAATTACCAAAAATAATAAAATATTACAATAATTTTAAACTAATTACACCTAATCTAAGCCCCCTACTAGCTATTAATATAGCTTCAATATAACTAATAGTTACATTGTAGCTATTTTAGGATTTATATGTATTTTACAGGCAACTTTGTATTTATTTTAACTAGGTACAATAGTTATTAAATAGTTAATAACTATTTAATAACTACCTAGCTAAAATAAATACAAATTTACCTGTAAAATAAATCATAACCTAAGTTACAATTACACCTAACACTACACTATCATTAAATTAACTAAATAAATGAATCCTATATAAAACTAAAGACTTACCTGTAAAATAAACCCTAATATAGCTGCAATATAACTAATAGTTACATTGTAGCTATTTTAGCATTTATATTTATTTTACAGGCAACTTTGTATTTATTTTAACTAGGTACAATAGCTATTAAATAGTTATTGACTAATTAATAGCTACCTAGTTAAAATAATTACAAAATTACCTGTAAAATAAATCCTAACCTAAGTTACTATTAAACCTAACACTACACTATCATTAAATAAATTAACTACAAGTACCTACAATTAAATAAAATGAAATAAACTAAACTAAAGTACAAAAAAACAAACACTAAATTACAAAAAATAAAAAAAATTACAAGAATTTTAAACTAATTACACCTAATCTAAGCCCCCTAATAAAATAACAAAGCCCCCCAAAATAAAAAAATGCCCTACCCTATACTAAATTACAAAAGTAATCAGCTCTATTACCTTACCAGCCCTTAAAAGGGCCTTTTGCGGGGGCATGCCCCAAAGAAAACAGCTCTTTTGCCTGTAAAAAAAAACACAATACCCCCCCACATTACAACCCACCACCCACATACCCCTACTCTAACCCAAACCCCCCTTAAATAAACCTAACACTACCCCCCTGAAGATCTCTCTACCGTGTCTTCACCCAGCGGGCCGAAGTCTTCATCCGATTGGGCAGAAGAGGACATCCAGACCGGCAGAAGTCTTCATCCAAGCGGGGCAAGAAGAGGTCTTCCATCCATCAGAAGTCTTGATCCAGGCGGCATCTTCTCTGTTCATCCATCCGGAGCGGAGCGGCAGCATCCTGAAGACATCCCACGCAGAGCATCCTCTTCTTTCTTGATCCGACGACTAGGTGACTGTACCTTTAAGTGACGTCATCCAAGATGGCGTCCCTTGAATTCCGATTGGCTGATAGGATTCTATCAGCCAATCGGAATTAAGGTAGGAAAAATCTGATTGGCTGATTCAATCAGCCAATCAGATTCAAGTTCAATCCGATTGGCTGATGGAATCAGCCAATCAGATTGACCTCGCATTCTATTGGCTGTTCCGATCAGCCAATAGAATGCGAGCTCAATCTGATTGGCTGATTGGATCAGCCAATCGGATTGAACTTGAATCTGATTGGCTGATTGAATCAGCCAATCAGATTTTTCCTACCTTAATTCCGATTGGCTGATAGAATCCTATCAGCCAATCGGAATTCAAGGGACGCCATCTTGGATTACGTCACTTAAAGGTACAGTCACCTAGTCGTCGGATCAAGAAAGAAGAGGATGCTCTGCGTGGGATGTCTTCAGGATGCTGCCGCTCCGCTCCGGATGGATGAACAGAGAAGATGCCGCCTGGATCAAGACTTCTGATGGATGGAAGACCTCTTCTTGCCCCGCTTGGATGAAGTCTTCTGCCGGTCTGGATGTCCTCTTCTGCCCCATCGGATGAAGACTTCGGCCCGCTGGGTGAAGACACGGTAGAGAGATCTTCAGGGGGGTAGTGTTAGGTTTATTTAAGGGGGGTTTGGGTTAGAGTAGGGGTATGTGGGTGGTGGGTTGTAATGTGGGGGGGGGGTATTGTGTTTTTTTTACAGGCAAAAGAGCTGTTTTCTTTGGGGCATGCCCCCGCAAAAGGCCCTTTTAAGGGCTGGTAAGGTAATAGAGCTGATTACTTTTGTAATTTAGTATAGGGTAGGGCATTTTTTTATTTTGGGGGGCTTTGTTATTTTATTAGTGGTCTTAGATTAGGTGTAATTAGTTTAAAATTCTTGTAATTTTTTTTATTTTTTGTAATTTAGTGTTTGTTTTTTTGGTACTTTAGTTTAGTTTATTTCATTGTATTTAATTGTAGGTACTTGTAGTTAATTTATTTAATGATAGTGTAGTGTTAGATTTAATAGTAACTTAGGTTAGGATTTATTTTACAGGTAATTTTGTAATTATTTTAACTAGGTAGCTATTAAACAGTAAATATCTATTTAATAGCTATTGTACCTAGTTAAAATAAATACAAAGTTGCCTGTAAAATAAATATAAATGCTAAAATAGCTACAATGTAACTATTAGTTATATTGTAGCTATATTAGGGTTTATTTTACAGGTAAGTATTTAGTTTTATATAGGATTAATTTATTTAGTTAATTTAATGACAGTGTAGTGTTAGGTGTAATTGTAACTTAGGTTAGGGTTTATTTTACAGGTAAATTTGTATTTATTTTAGCTAGGTAGTTATTAACTATTTAATAGCTATTGTACCTAGTTAAAATAAATACAAAGTTGCCTGTAAAATAAATATAAATCCTAAAATAGCTACAATGTAACTATTAGTTATATTGAAGCTATATTAATAGCTAGTAGGGGGCTTAGATTAGGTGTAATTAGTTTAAAATTATTGTAATATTTTATTATTTTTTGTAATTTAGTGTTTGTTTGTTTTTTTGTACTTTTCTGATGGATGGAAGACCTCTTCTTGCCCCGCTTGGATGAAGACTTCTGCCGGTCTGGATGTCCTCTTCTGCCCCATCGGATGAAGACTTCGGCCCGGCTGGGTGAACACGACTCAAGGTAGGGAGATCTTCAGGGGGGTAGTGTTAGGTTTATTTAAGGGGGGTTTGGGTTAGAGTAGGGGTATGTGGGTGGTGGGTTGTAATGTGGGGGGGGGGATTGTGTTTTTTTTTACAGGCAAAAGAGCTGTTTTCTTTGGGGCATGCCCCGCAAAAGGCCCTGTTCAGGGCTGGTAAGGTAATAGAGCTGTTAACTTTTGTAATTTAGTATAGGGTAGGGCATTTTTTTTATTTTGAGGGGCTTTGTTATTTTATTAGGGGGCTTAGATTAGGTGTAATTAGTTTAAAATTCTTGTAATATTTTTTTATTTTTTGTAATTTAGTGGGGGGGGGGTTTGTACTTTAGTTTAGTTATTTAATTGTAGGTACTTGTAGTTAATTTATTTAATGATAGTGTAGTGTTAGGTTTAATTGTAACTTAGGTTAGGATTTATTTTACAGGTAATTTTGTAATTATTTTAACTAGGTAGCTATTAAACAGTAAATATCTATTTAATAGCTATTGTACCTAGTTAAAATAAATACAAAGTTGCCTGTACAATAAATATAAATGCTAAAATAGCTACAATGTAACTATTAGTTATATTGCAGCTATATTAGGGTTTATTTTACAGGTAAGTCTTTAGTTTTATATAGGATTCATTTATTTAGTTAATTTAATGATAGTGTAGTGTTAGGTGTAATTGTAACTTAGGTTATGATTTATTTTACAGGTAAATTTGTATTTATTTTAGCTAGGTAGTTATTAAATAGTTATTAACTATTTAATAGCTATTGTACCTAGTTAAAATAAATACAAAGTTGCCTGTAAAATAAATATAAATCCTAAAATAGCTACAATGTAACTATTAGTTATATTGAAGCTATATTAATAGCTAGTAGGGGGCTTAGATTAGGTGTAATTAGTTTAAAATTATTGTAATATTTTATTATTTTTTGTAATTTAGTGTTTGTTTGTATTTTGGTACTTGTATGATGGATGGAAGACCTCTTCTTGCACAGCTTGGATGAAGACTTCTGCCGGTCTGGATGTCCTCTTCTGCCCCATCGGATGAAGACTTCGGCCCGGCTGGGTGAACACGACTCAAGGTAGGGAGATCTTCAGGGGGGTAGTGTTAGGTTTATTTAAGGGGGGTTTGGGTTAGAGTAGGGGTATGTGGTTGGTGGGTTGTAATGTGGGGGGGGGGATTGTGTTTTTTTTTTTACAGGCAAAAGAGCTGTTTTCTTTGGGGCATGCCCCGCAAAGGGCCCTGTTCAGGGCTGGTAAGGTAATAGAGCTGTTAACTTTTGTAATTTAGTATAGGGTAGGGCATTTTTTTTATTTTGGGGGGCTTTGTTATTTTATTAGGGGGCTTAGATTAGGTGTAATTAGTTTAAAATTCTTGTAATATTTTTTTATTTTTTGTAATTTAGTGTTTGTTTTTTTTTGTAATTTAGTGGGGGGGTTTTGTACTTTAGTTTATTTAATTGTAGATAATTGTAGGTACTTGTAGTTAATTTATTTAATGACAGTGTAGTGTTAGGTTTAATTGTAACTTAGGTTAGGATTTATTTTACAGGTAATTTTGTAATTATTTTAACTAGGTAGCTATTAATTAGTCAATAACTATTTAATAGCTTTTGTACCTAGTTAAAATAAATACAAAGTTGCCTGTAAAATAAATATAAATGCTAAAATAGCTACAATGTAACTATTAGTTATATTGCAGCTATTTTAGGGTTTATTTTACAGGTAAGTATTTTGTTTTAAATATGATTCATTTATTTAGTTAATTTAATGATAGTGTAAGGTTAGGTGTTAGTGTAACTTAGGTTAGGATTTATTTTACAGGTAAATTTGTATTTATTTTAGCTAGGTAGTTATTAAATAGTTAATAACTATTTAATAACTATTGTACCTAGTTAAAATAAATACAAAGTTGCCTGTAAAATAAAAATAAATCCTAAAATAGCTACAATGTAACTATTAGTTATATTGCAGCTATCTTAGGGTTTATTTTACAGGTAAGTCTTTAGTTTTAAATAGGATTCATTTATTTAACTATAGTAAACTTATTTCGTTTTATTTAAATTATATTTAAGTTAGGGGGTGTTAGTGTTAGGGTTAGATTTAGGTTTAGGGGTTAATAACCTTATTATAGTAGCGGCGACGATGGGGGCGGGAGATTAGGGGTTAATAATTGTAGGTAGGTGGCGGCGATGTTAGGGAGGGCAGATTAGGGGTTAATAAAATGTATTATAGTGTTTGCGAGGCGGGAGTGCGGCGGTTTAGGGGTTAATACATTTATTATAGTGGCGGCGATTTGCGGTCGGCAGATTAGGGGTTAATACTTGTAGTTAGATTGTGGCGACGTTGGGGGGAGGCAGATTAGGGGTTAATAACTATAATGTAGGGGTCGGCGGTGTTAGGGACAGCAGATTAGGGGTTAATAGCTATAATGTAGGCGGCGGCGATATCGGGTCGGCAGATTAGGGGTTAATACTTGTAGTTAGATTGCGGCGACGTTGGGGGAGGCAGATTAGGGGTTAATAACTATAATGTAGGGGTCGGCGGTGTTAGGGACAGCAGATTAGGGGTTAATAGCTATAATGTAGGCGGCGGCGATATCGGGTCGGCAGATTAGGGGTTAATACTTATAGTTCGATTGCGGCGACATTGGGGGGGGCAGATTAGGGGTTAATAACTATAATGTAGGGGTCGGCGGTGTTAGGGACAGCAGGTTAGGGGTTAATAGCTATAATGTAGGCGGCGGCGATATCAGGTCGGCAGATTAGGGGTTAATACTTGTAGTTAGATTGCGGCGACGTTGGGGGAGGCAGATTAGGGGTTAATAACTATAATGTAGGGGTCGGCGGTGTTAGGGACAGCAGATTAGGGGTTAATAGCTATAATGTAGGCGGCGGCGATATCCGATCGGCAGATTAGGGGTTAAATAATGTTATTATAGGGTTTGCGATGTGGGGGGGCCTCGGTTTAGTGGTTCATATGTAGTTTATGGGTGTTAGTGACTTAGTGTACTAAATGGGTGTTAGTGTACTAAAAACATACCGAATTTCGGAACGGAATAGAACCGAATTCAGCCGAATCCGAATAAATCCGAAACGAATTTATTCGGATCCGAATAAATCCGAAACGAATTTATTCAAATTTTGCCGAATCAGATTCGATCCGAAACGAAATTCGAAAAGTCCGAATCGATCCGAACCGAAAACGAACCGAATTTTTTAGCGGTGCACATGTCTACTTGTGACGATTTATCGACTTCCATCATCATTTGAATGAAAATCCACATGAGGAAAATTAACATGTTAAAATGACTTTAAGAATCAACACTATCCAACATGATTACTGTAATGAGTACCATACTAATGCTTGCATGACAATTATTAACCATTCACCTAGAAAACTAGTGCAAAAATGCAACACTCTCAACGGTAACAATGCAAACACTTAACTTGTAATCAACCCAGTGTAGTTTATTAATTTTATATGTCACATATTTTATTTAAATTCAACTGTATCATATTGCCCCATAATGTATCATATTGTTTCATTTCCAAAGTATATGTTGTATTATTCTCTTGCCCCCGTTAGTATCGTTTTCTAAAGGGACGTGGAAGTAGAGATTAAGTGTTCTTGATTCAGATAGAGCATACAACTTTAAAAAAATGTATTTTCTTCTGGTATAAAATGTACTTCTTTCTCTTTATATTCTTGGCTGAAACTTTTCCCATTTCAATTAGGGCAAACTGAAGAAGGCTCAGGACATGCTCATGATGCCCCATGACAAACAGTGAGGACTCGGACTGAGCAGCCCTCCTCTTCAGCCAAAACTGTCAGGTGGTTTGTGTTGCATATGATAAGTAACCTGTCATTTGAAAAGGCAGTCCCTTCCTTTTTAAATGAAGGGTTTCATGTTCATCCACATGGTGGCTGAGACATGTGCTTTCTGCACCATAAGCAATAGGGAAGTGCCTTTAGGTTTTTCCTTATTGAATGTGATATTCAAATTTCTGTGGGGATACTAAAAATGAGGATGTCCCGGAAGTCTCTTCCCATGTTTCCAACTGAGAACAAGGAATATGTGAAGCTTGCAGAGCACTGACGTGCACTCATAGGAGGCAGGGGAGGCAGTGTCTACCCTGCCATATGTGGCCAAAGCTTAATTAAATTTTAATTAAAACAAAAAAAAAAGTAAAAAAATATAATATTTCCCCCCATGTAATGCTATGGAGAGGCAGGTACAGGAACACTTCTCTCCATTGCAGTACATGGGTCAAAGGAAAAGCTGTGCTGCATCGCCACCTGTGTTCTGTCAATATATTAGCAGCAAACATTGGGACCAATAGGAGGCACCCCTCTGAATGCCTCCTAGCAAGTGAAGGAGATATAGATTAATCAGGAGGATGCAGTGAGCAGGGTCATGTGACCCAACTGGAAGCGGAGGTAACCTAAGAACAGATGACACCAAGCAGAAGAGTAAAGTAGTATTCTACATCTCTTGTGATTCACAAATTGTGTTCAGATACAGCTCATTAACAGGGGGGACAGTAAGTGAGCATAACCCAATACTGACAGGAAGTAAAAGGGTCAATTCAAATTGAAATCCATAATTTAAAACCCAGAGTTTGAAGTTAAGTGTGCAGTGTCCACATTATTTAAATTAAAGTTTTTGACATTGAATATTGCTAAGCCTCCCTTTTTCATGGTTATTTGATTTAATTAGGTACAAACTCCATATATGTTATGTCTGTTCAGTCAGAGGATGCAGTATCTATTTTTATTTTTCACTGTGTCTCCATTTATTTAAAGACTGCTGTTAACTTGTAATTCACAAAGCAATTGAAAGCTGTTGCATTGTGTTTTTAATATGTGCTGCTTTTATACAAGTTTATATTAATAAAAAGAAGATAATGAGTCATTTAAAAAAATATATGTAATTATTGCAGTTAAATGTTTTTAGAAATAATGCCACTGTAAAGTAACTGGTTAAACACCTAGTCAAAGGGAGACATTTAAAATTAAACTTTCATGATTGAGGTAGAGCATGCTATTTTAATAGACTTTTCTAGTTATTTATATTTTGAGAATTAGCATCAACTGTTACTGGCCCCATGTCAGAAAATCAAATTAGTTTTTGAAAGGAACATGAAAGTTATAATTACATTTCCATCATTCAGATAGAAATTGCACACAAAAAAATAAATAAATAAACTTTATATTTTACTTTTATTATTATGTACTTCATTCTTTTGGTTTCCTTTGGTGTCCTTTGTTGAAGAGCATACCTAAGTGGGATGTGCACGTGCGTTTCTTGAACACCATATTGCAACAGCAGCTGTGTTGGCAGTATTGATAACTTGTCCTTTGTGTAAAACTTGTACAGTAAATTATTTCTATTTTTACAATACAGTAGTGAGTAGAGAAGAGATTGTGTATCATTCTAATTGCTTAGTAACTGGCACTGCGCCACAGAATTGTGTGAGTGTGTATGTGAGCAGAGTGTGTGTGGGTGTCAGTGAGCAGAGTATGTGTGCTTTATTCTCCAGGTAATCAATACATTTCCAATGAGCTGGTGCTTTAGTGCAGTGTTTCTCAACAATGGTCCTCAAGTACCCCCAACAGGCCAGGTTTTCATTATAGCTGAATCAGTGCACAGGTGAAGTAATCAGCTGATCAGTAACTCAGTGGTTACTAACTTGCTCTCACCCATCACCTGATTATGTCACGTGTGCACTGGTTCAGCTATCATTTAAACCTGCCCTGTTGGGGGTACTTGCGGCCCTCTGTACATGTGTTTCTCCGGCATATCATATCTAGTGCCTCACCAGCCTTTGACGTCACTGCACGTCACTGTTGCAGAGGGAACAGTTAAACAAAAGTGACTGTGGGAATGTTATATGGCTATACTGATAAACAAAAGAAGTTGATAGTGCATCAAATAAAAATGCCACTTAATGTTTAAGATGTTTTATCAATTATCAGTAATGAACAGTAAAATACTGACAATGAAGCATATGCAAGTCTGTTTTAATGAGGGACAATGTATCCCTAAATTGTCAGATCAATGGATGATTGGTAGGTCTTTGTGAGTTGTGGATTTGTAGAGGAATTTTTAATGAAACACCTTGTCATAACTCAGCCACCTACTGCATATATGAAGCTAAAGGTGTGAAATATATCATTACTCTGGTTTATACTGTATTCAGTTTGGTACAGTTGAAGCAAATAAAGTAATAAAAAGATGCATATTGTACAATTCTTATTAAAAAAATACACAGCATGGTCTTCTTTGAATTCCCATACACAATTTTCTACTTATACCTTTTGTTTGAAGTGCTTGTTTGCAGATGCTCGAGAAAGACAGGTTGCTGCTGCTTTGCACACTTTAATATTCTCATCCAGTTGGAAAGTAGCTAATAGTCGGAGAAGCTCAGGCAAGGGTTGGAGTCTGGAAATTTGTTTTCCTTTTAACTTTTTTATTTTCTTTAGTCGCCCAGGTAACTGAAGATCTCCAATTAGAGTCACTATGTATGAAACACAGAGTCATTTAAATAAGACTATTCTCTGGGAAAATATTATAGGATATTTTACTTGCAACATCTTAAAGCAATCGTGCAAATCTTAATGCTAAATCTGCTAGTTCAAAGTTAAAGGGAAACTGTACCCAAATTTTTTCTTTTGTGATTCAGACAGAGCATGCAATTTTAAGCAACTTTCTAATTTACTCCTATTATCAAGTTTTCGTCATTCTCTTGCTATATTTATTTGAAAAAGAAGGCATCTAAGCTATTTGTTTGGTTCAGTACCATGGAAAGCACTTGTTCATTGGTGGATAAATGTATCCACCAATCAGCAAGAACAACCCAGGTTGTTCACAAAAAATTGGCCGCCATCTAAACATACATTTCTTTCATGTAATTAACAAGAGTCCATGAGCTAGTGACGTATGGGATATACATTCCTACCAGGAGGGGCAAAGTTTCCCAAACCTTAAAATGCCTATAAATACACCCCTCACCACACCCACAAATCAGTTTTTACAAACTTTGCCTCCAAGGGAGGTGGTGAAGTAAGTTTGTGCTAGATTCTACGTTGATATGCGCTCCGCAGCAAGTTGGAGCCCGGTTTTCCTCTCAGCGTGCAGTGAATGTCAGAGGGATGTGAGGAGAGTATTGCCTATTTTGAATGCAGTGATCTCCTTCTACGGGGTCTATTTCATAAGGTTCTCTGTTATCGGTCGTAGAGATTCATCTCTTACCTCCCTTTTCAGATCGACGATATACTCTTATATTTACCATTTCCTCTACTGATTCTCGTTTCAGTACTGGTTTGGCTTTCTACAAACATGTAGATGAGTGTCCTGGGGTAAGTAAGTCTTATTTTCTGTGACACTCTAAGCTATGGTTGGGCACTTTATTTATAAAGTTCTAAATATATGTATTCAAACATTTATTTGCCTTGACTCAGAATGTTCAACTTTCCTTATTTCCAGACAGTCAGTTTCATATTTGGGATTATGCTTTAATTATCATATTTTTCTTACCTCAAAAATGTGACTTTTTTCCCTGTGGGCTGTTAGGCTCGCGGGGGCTGAAAATGCTTCATTTTATTGCGTCATTCTTGGCGCGGACTTTTTTGGCGCAAAAATTCTTTTCCGTTTCCGGCGTCATACGTGTCGCCGGAAGTTGCGTCATTTTTTGACGTTATTTTGCGCCAAAAATGTCGGCGTTCCGGATGTGGCGTCATTTTTGGCGCCAACAGCATTTAGGCGCCAAATAATGTGGGCGTCTTATTTGGCGCCAAAAAATATGGGCGTCGCTTTTGTCTCCACATTATTTCAGTCTCATTTTTCATTTGCTTCTGGTTGCTAGAAGCTTGATGTTTGGCATTTTTTTCCCATTCCTGAAACTGTCTTATAAGGAATTTGATCTATTTTGCTTTATATGTTGTTTTTTCTCTTACATATTGCAAGATGTCTCACGTTGCATCTGAGCCAGAAGATACTACAGGAAAACCTCTGCCTGCTGGATCTACCAAAGCTAAGTGTATCTGCTGTAAACTTTTGGTAGCTATTCCTCCAGCTGTTGTTTGTATTAAATGTCATGACAAACTTGTTAATGCAGATAATATTTCCTTTAGTGATGTACCATTGCCTGTTGCAGTTCCCTCAACATCTAAGGTGCAGAATGTTCCTGATAACATAAGAGATTTTGTTTCTGAATCCATAAAGAAGGCTTTGTCTGTTATTTCTCCTTCTAGTAAACGTAAAAAGTCTTTTAAATCTTCTCTCTCTACAGATGAATTTTTAAATGAACACCATCATTCTGATTCTTTGGACTCTTCTGGTTCAGAGGATTCTGTCTCAGAGATTGATGCTGATAAATCTTCATATTTATTTAAGATGGAATTTATTCGCTCTTTACTTAAAGAAGTACTAATTGCTTTAGAAATAGAGGATTCTAGTCCTCTTGATACTAATTCTATACGTTTGGATAAGGTTTTTAAAGCTCCTGCGGTTATTCCAGAAGTCTTTCCTGTTCCTAATGCTATTTCTGCAGTAATTGCTAAGGAATGGGATAAATTGGGTAATTCATTTACTCCTTCTAAACGTTTTAAGCAATTATATCCTGTTCCGCCTGACAGGTTAGAATTTTGGGACAAAATCCCTAAAGTTGATGGGGCTATTTCTACCCTTGCTAAACGTACTACCATTCCTACATCAGATGGTACCTCGTTTAAGGATCCTTTAGATAGAAAAATTGAATCTTTTCTAAGAAAAGCTTATCTATGTTCAGGTAATCTTCTTAGACCTGCTATATCATTGGCTGATGTTGCTGCAGCTTCAACTTTTTGGTTGGAAACTCTAGCGCAACAAGTAACAAATCGTGATTCTCATGATATTATTATTCTTCTCCAGCATGCTAATAATTTCATCTGTGATGCCATTTTTGATATTATTAGAGTTGATGTTAGATTTATGTCTCTGGCTATCTTAGCCAGAAGAGCTTTATGGCTTAAGACTTGGAATGCTGATATGGCTTCTAAATCAACTCTACTTTCCATTTCTTTCCAGGGAAACAAATTATTTGGTTCTCAGTTGGATTCTATTATTTCAACTGTTACTGGTGGGAAAGGAACTTTTTTACCACAGGATAAAAAGTCTAAAGGTAAAAACAGGGCTAACAATCGTTTTCGTTCCTTTCGTTTCAACAAAGAACAAAAGCCTGATCTTTCGTCCTCAGGAGCAGTTTCAGTTTGGAAACCATCTCCAGTCTGGAATAAATCCAAGCCTGCTAGAAAGGCAAAGCCTGCTTCTAAGTTCACATGAAGGTACGGCCCTCATTCCAGTTCAGCTGGTAGGGGGCAGGTTACGTTTTTTCAAAGAAATTTGGATCAATTCTGTTCTCAATCTTTGGATTCAGAACATTGTTTCAGAAGGGTACAGAATTGGTTTCAAGATGAGACCTCCTGCAAAGAGATTTTTTCTTTCCCATGTCCCAGTAAATCCAGTGAAAGCTCAAGCATTTCTGAATTGTGTTTCAGATCTAGAGTTGGCTGGAGTAATTATGCCAGTTCCAGTTCCGGAACAGGGGATGGGGTTTTATTCAAATCTCTTCATTGTACCAAAGAAGGAGAATTCCTTCAGACCAGTTCTGGATCTAAAATTATTGAATCGTTATGTAAGGATACCAACGTTCAAGATGGTAACTGTAAGGACTATATTGCCTTTTGTTCAGCAAGGGAATTATATGTCCACAATAGATTTACAGGATGCATATCTGCATATTCCGATTCATCCAGATCATTATCAGTTCCTGAGATTCTCTTTTCTAGACAAGCATTACCAATTTGTGGCTCTACCGTTTGGCCTTGCTACAGCTCCAAGAATTTTCACAAAGATTCTCGGTGCCCTTCTGTCTGTAATCAGAGAACAGGGTATTGTGGTATTTCCTTATTTGGACGATATCTTGGTACTTGCTCCGTCTTTACATTTAGCAGAGTCTCATACGAATCGACTTGTGTTGTTTCTTCAAGATCATGGTTGGAGGATCAATTTACCAAAAAGTTCTTTGATTCCTCAAACAAGGGTAACCTTTCTGGGTTTCCAGATAGATTCAGTGTCCATGACTTTGTCTTTAACAGACAAGAGACGTCTAAAATTGATTACAGCCTGTCGAAACCTTCAGTCTCAATCATTCCCTTCGGTAGCCTTATGCATGGAAATTCTAGGTCTTATGACTGCTGCATCGGACGCGATCCCCTTTGCTCGTTTTCACATGCGACCTCTTCAGCTCTGTATGCTGAACCAATGGTGCAGGGATTACACGAAGATATATCAATTAATATCTTTAAAACCGATTGTTCGGCACTCTCTAACGTGGTGGACAGATCACCATCGTTTAATTCAGGGGGCTTCTTTTGTTCTTCCAACCTGGACTGTAATTTCAACAGATGCAAGTCTCACAGGTTGGGGAGCTGTGTGGGGATCTCTGACGGCACAAGGAGTTTGGGAATCTCAGGAGGTGAGATTACTGATCAATATCTTGGAACTCCGTGCAGTTTTCAGAGCTCTTCAGTTTTGGCCTCTTCTGAAGAGAGAATCGTTCATTTGTTTTCAGACAGACAATGTCACAACTGTGGCATACATCAATCATCAAGGAGGGACTCACAGTCCTCTGGCTATGAAAGAAGTATCTCGAATTTTGGTTTGGGCGGAATCCAGCTCCTGTCTAATCTCTGCGGTTCATATCCCAGGTGTAGACAATTGGGAAGCGGATTATCTCAGTCGCCAAACGTTGCATCCGGGCGAATGGTCCCTTCACCCAGAGGTATTTCTTCAGATTGTTCAAATGTGGGGGCTCCCAGAGATAGATCTGATGGCCTCTCATCTAAACAAGAAACTTCCCAGGTATCTGTCCAGATCCCGGGATCCTCAGGCGGAGGCAGTGGATGCATTATCACTTCCTTGGAAGTATCATCCTGCCTATATCTTTCCGCCTCTAGTTCTTCTTCCAAGAGTAATCTCCAAGATTCTGAGGGAATGCTCGTTTGTTCTGCTAATAGCTCCGGCATGGCCTCACAGGTTTTGGTATGCGGATCTTGTCCGGATGGCATCTTGCCAACCATGGACTCTTCCGTTAAGACCAGACCTTCTGTCTCAAGGTCCTTTTTTCCATCCGGATCTGAAATCCTTAAATTTAAAGGTATGGAGATTGAACGCTTGATTCTTGGTCATAGAGGTTTCTCTGACTCCGTGATTAATACTATGTTACAGGCTCGTAAATCTGTATCTCGAGAGATATATTATAGAGTCTGGAAGACTTATATTTCTTGGTGTCTTTCTCATCATTTTTCTTGGCATTCTTTTAGAATACCGAGAATTTTACAGTTTCTTCAGGATGGTTTAGATAAGGGTTTGTCCGCGAGTTCTTTGAAAGGACAAATCTCCGCTCTTTCTGTTCTTTTTCACAGAAAGATTGCTATTCTTCCTGATATTCATTGTTTTGTACAAGCTTTGGTTCGTATAAAACCTGTCATTAAGTCAATTTCTCCTCCATGGAGTTTGAATTTGGTTTTGGGAGCTCTTCAAGCTCCTCCGTTTGAACCTATGCATTCATTGGACATTAAATTACTTTCTTGGAAAGTTTTGTTCCTTTTGGCCATCTCTTCTGCTAGAAGAGTTTCTGAATTATCTGCTCTTTCGTGTGAGTCTCCTTTTCTGATTTTTCATCAGGATAAGGCGGTGTTGCGAACTTCTTTTGAATTTTTACCTAAAGTTGTGAATTCCAACAACATTAGTAGAGAAATTGTGGTTCCTTCATTATGTCCTAATCCTAAGAATTCTAAGGAGAAATCATTGCATTCTTTGGATGTTGTTAGAGCTTTGAAATATTATGTTGAAGCTACGAAATCTTTCCGTAAGACTTCTAGTCTATTTGTTATCTTTTCCGGTTCTAGGAAAGGCCAGAAAGCTTCTGCCATTTCTTTGGCATCTTGGTTGAAATCTTTAATTCATCTTGCCTATGTTGAGTCGGGTAAAATTCCGCCTCAAAGAATTACAGCTCATTCTACTAGGTCAGTTTCTACTTCCTGGGCGTTTAGGAATGAAGCTTCGGTTGACCAGATCTGCAAAGCAGCAACTTGGTCCTCTTTGCATACTTTTACTAAATTCTACCATTTTGATGTATTTTCTTCTTCTGAAGCAGTTTTTGGTAGAAAAGTTCTTCAGGCAGCGGTTTCAGTTTGAATCTTCTGCTTATGTTTTTTGTTAAACTTTATTTTGGGTGTGGATTATTTTCAGCAGGAATTGGCTGTCTTTATTTTATCCCTCCCTCTCTAGTGACTCTTGTGTGGAAAGATCCACATCTTGGGTAGTCATTATCCCATACGTCACTAGCTCATGGACTCTTGTTAATTACATGAAAGAAAACATAATTTATGTAAGAACTTACCTGATAAATTCATTTCTTTCATATTAACAAGAGTCCATGAGGCCCACCCTTTTTTGTGGTGGTTATGATTTTTTTTTTTATAAAGCACAATTATTCCAATTCCTTATTTTATATGCTTCACACTTTTTTTCTTATCACCCCACTTCTTGGCTATTCGTTAAACTGATTTGTGGGTGTGGTGAAGGGTGTATTTATAGGCATTTTAAGGTTTGGGAAACTTTGCCCCTCCTGGTAGGAATGTATATCCCATACGTCACTAGCTCATGGACTCTTGTTAATATGAAAGAAATGAATTTATCAGGTAAGTTCTTACATAAATTATGTTTTTTGCATAAAGATACCAAGAGAATGAAGAAAATTTGATAATAGGAGTAAATGAGAAAGTTGCTAAAAATTGCGTGCTCTATCTGAATCATGAAAGAAAAAATTTGGGTTCAGTGTCCCTTTAAGTGAATCACAAAGAACTTAAGCTTTACCTACTAGGGCACAAATAGCCTTACCACAACAAGATAATGATTAGCTGATCTTTCTAAAGCAGGCATAGGGCTCCATGTAATAAGCAGCAGAGCTAATCATAATCGTGTTTATTGTGCTCAGGCTATTTGTGCCAACTAGGAAACCTGTCTGTCTGTCTTCAAGGTGAGCTGAGGGGTTGATTGACTGAAAATTGTTTGCATGAGAGCAAAGCTGCACAAGGAAACCCTTGTGCAATAAGTACTGGCAGCAGATGGACAGTGTCCTTCCCCTGCTCACTGCAAATACAAGCAAACATGTTACCTAGTTGTTCATCTGTCATAGTATACTGGTAGCCAATTAATACTTGGATTGTTGTATCATATAGTAACTAAGCCCTGTTAAGGTAAGAACTATAATAAAAAGTAGCATTGTGCAAATGTGGAATCTTTAGTTAACACATTTAACCATCTAAGTTTGCAAGTCTAGAAAGTGGTTTTCCCCGTCAACACTCACAGAGGCAGCCCTCATGGATTTCTTTAAAAAAGCAGCTGACCCTGCGAGTGGCGAGATGTCTACCATACAAATAATGAGAGCTCTTTGCTAGGCAAAAGTTTGTAATGGAGGACGAAGTACAGAGGGGGAAACCAAAGTGTTTTAAAATATTATTCTTTAAACAAATCAAATGACGCTGTTTTTAGTGCACTGCACCTTAAATTTGCTGTAATTTTTCGTATGCATAGGTTTTACTTACAGAATAATTAGGGCTAGATGACATGTGGAGCACTAAATTATTGCGCTCCAGCAAACGGGCAAATTTGGCTGTTTGCGGGAGCGCAATAATTAACCAGCCGTTACATGTGGCTGGTTATTGCTACCACGATTTTGCAGTAGCAATTAGCACTCTGAAAAATAACCAGAGATTAGATAGCTGGTTAATTTTCTTACCCCTAAATGCCCTCAAAATAGAGGGCATTGTAGTTTTTTAGTAAAAAATCTATCTTTTTTTTTTTAATATAGTAAACTGCGGTAAGCAGTTTTGGGGCTTTAACGTTAGCGGGAGTGGGTTGTTAGAAAAAAACGGCACTGCAAAATGCCTTTACATTGCGGTCTATGAGAACTGTGTGTTCCCATAGATCACAATGTAAATATATATGTAAATGATTATATACATATACAGTATATTTATGTGTTAATATGTGTATATACATATATTGACACATAAATATACATATATATCCCATCTCTGCGCTACATACCACCTTCGCTGCGTGAGGTTCTGATGCCATCTTAATTACGAACTTCGAGCTCCAGTTCGCATTGCAATTAACTTGTAATACCAGCTCACATTATCGTGCGCTGGTATTACAAAGTGGAGCGCTAATATCGCTTGCATGCAAGCAATATTTCGTGCTCCACTTGTTACCTGGCTCTTAGTATTTCTAACATTTCGGTGAAAACCCACCACTTTTTAACTGCTGAGAAAAAACAGTGAGAAATTTTATTATATGTCCATAGAACACCCATGTTCAGCCCATTTTACGAAAAACACAACAATTACACTTTGTATTTTGTACTTTTAATTACGAACTTCTTGCTTTTTTTTTTTTAAATTACGATTTACATTGTGCATAGTTAATATGATTTACTCCTGTTCAATTTACCTACAAATTTTACATTTGTGATAAAATACGATTTTTGGTGAACAATTTTGTTACGATTTTTGATGCTTCTTAAAAACACAATTTTTCCCAGTGTATTTTTGTGTGAATTAATACATTATTTGTTTTGCGTGATTTTTAAATTACCATTTTCATTTTGCACTTTTGTAATGTATGCATCTTCTTTCACATATGAAAATGCAGTATACGCCCCTTAGCGAGACATCCTGTTTTCAGGGTAAAAAGTAGCTTTATATAATTCCACCAGGGAAATAGAGCATTCTTATAGAATCTCACCAGCCCAGAGACATTTTTTAGAATTGTCCCTCAGTAAGTCAGTATGTATATATTTCTTGTTTCACATCTGTTTCTTTTTTTATATAGATCATCACTGCTTTGTTCTCTGTGCATTGCCACAGTCATTCATTTTCTATTTGATCCTACCATAACGAAGAGAAAACGAAATTTATGCTTACCTGATAAATTTCTTTCTTTCTTTCCAGATATGGAGAGTTCACAACGTCATTCCAATTATTAGTGGGATTATCACTCCTGGCCAGCAGGAGGAGACAAAGAGCACCACAGCAAAGCTGTTAAGTGTCACTCCCCTACCCATAATCCACAGTCATTCGACCGAAGGAAAATGGAAAAAGGAATAACACAAAGGTGTAGAGGTGCCTGAGGTTTAGTCAAAAAAATTACTGTCTAATCTTAAGGGTGGGGTTGTGTACTCTCCATATCCGGAAATAAATAAATAAATTTATCAGGTAAGCATACATTTTGTTTTCTTTCCTAAGATATGGAGAGTCCACAATGTCATTCCAATTACTAGTGGGAACCATTACCCAAGCTAGAGGACACGGAATGAATAGGGAGGCAAGACAGGTAGACCTAAACAGAAGGCACCACTGCTTGAAGAACCTTTCTCCCAAAAGAAGCCTCAGCCGAGGCAAAAGTTTATAATTTGGAAAATTTGGAAAAAGTATGCAGAGAGGACCAAGTTGCAGCCTTGCAAATCTGTTTCACAGAAGCCTCATTTTTGAAAGCCCACAAGAGGAGACAGCCCTAGTAGAATGAGCCGTAATTCTCCCAGGACCGAAAATCCCAAGGAAATGCCAGAGCATCTATCACAGCGGCCTGAGGATCTCTTGACCTTGAACTGTACCTTGAAAGCTTAGCGTTCTGCCAAGACACCATCAGATCCAACTCTGGAACCCCCAATTTGATGTTTAACCTGGAGAACACTTCCTGATGGAGAGCCCACTCCCCGGGATGAAATGTCTGTCTGCTCAGGAAATCCGCTTCCCAGTTGTCCACTCCTGGAATGTGGATGGCAGATAGACAACAATTGTGAGCTTCCGTCCACTGAATAATCCATGCCACCTCCTTCATGACTAAGGAACTCTGAATTCCTCCCTGGTGGTTGATGTAAGCCACTAAGGTGATGATGTCGACTGAAACCTGATAAACCGGGCTAAGGACAATTGAGGCCAATCCATCAGAGCATTGCAAATCGCTCTCAACTCCAATATGTTTATGGAGAGAGCAGACTCCTGAGTCCATAGTCCCTGCGCTTTTAACGAGTCCCAGACTGCTCCCCAGCCTAGCAGATGGCCCTGAGAAAGCTACCACGGGAGAGAGTTTCTTCTTGACTGGTCTAGATCTATCCTCTGAGACAGATCCGAATGGTCTCCATTCCATTGTCTGAGCATGCATAATTGCAGAGCTCTCAAATGGAATTGAGCAAAGGGAATGATGTCCATGGAAGCGACCATCCAACCAATTACCTCCATACATTGAGCCACTGATGGCTGAACAGTAGACTGTAAAGAGAGGCAAGAGGAGAGTATTTTGGATTTTCTGACCACCGTCAGAAAAATTTGCATATATAGTGAATCTATTATTGTCCCTAAGAAAACCACCCTTGTAGCTGGAACAAGGGAACTATTTTCCAGATTCACATTCCATCTGTGGGAACATAGAAAAGACAACAAGATCTCTGTATGAGCGTTTGCTTGTTGAAAAGATAGCGCCTGAACCAATATGTCATCCAGGTATGGCGCCACTGCAATTCCCCAGACCTGATCACTGCCAAGAGAGCCCCCAGAACCTTTGAGAAAATTCTGGGGGCTGTGGCAAGACCAAACGGAAGAGCTACAAACTGAAAGCGTTTGTCTAGAAAGGTGAATCGCAGGAATTTGTGATGATCCCTGTGGATGGGAACATGAAGATACGCGTCCTTCAGGTCTATGGTCGTCATGAACTGACCCTCTTGGACCAAAGGAAGAATGGAACGAATGGTTTCCGTTTTGAAGGACGGTACCCTGAGAAACTTGTTGAGACACTTTAGGTTTAAAATGGGTCAAAAAGTTCCCTCTTTTTTTGGGAACCACAAACAGATTTGAAAAGAATCCTAGACCCTGTTCCCTTACTGGAACTGGAACAATCACTCCCAGGGAGGAAAGGTTCTGAACGCAGTTCAAGAATACCTCTCTTTTTACCTGGTCTGCAGATAATCTTGAGAGGTAGAATCTGCCCCTGGGAGGAAAAGTTTTGAATTCTATCTTGTAACCCTGAGATACTATGTCCACAGCCCAAGGATCTGGGACATCTCGTATCCAAGCTTGACAAAACAGAGAAAGTCTGCCCCACACTTGATCTTATCCCGGACCGGTGGCCAACTTAGACTCAGCTGTGGGTTTCTTTGATTGCTTCCCCTTGTTCCAAGACTGATTGGGTTTTCAAGAAGACTTTGAATGTCCCTGCTTGGAAGGAAAGGAAGACTTTTCTTTGAAGTTACAAAAGGAACAAAAATTACTTTGATGTCCTTTAGGTCTGTTCTTCTTGTCTTGTGGTAGAAAAGACCCTTTTCCACCCGTAATATCAGAATTTTTTTCTGCCAGACCAGGTCCAAACAAAGTTTTACCCTTGTAAGGAAGCGTGAGAAGCTTGGACTTAGAGGTAACATCAGCTGACCAAGATTTTAGCCAGAAAGCCCTGCGGGCTAAGACAGTGAAGCCAGACATCTTGGCTCCCAGTCTAATAATTTGTATGTTAGCATCAGAAATAAAGGAATTGGCAAGCTTGAGAGCCTTAATCCTATCTTGGATCTCCTCCAATGGAGTCTCTACTAAAATTGATTCAGACAAGGCATCGCACCAGTAAGATGCTGCACTTGCTACTGTGGCTATACAAACTGCAGGTTGCCATTGAAGACCTTGATGAACATACATCTTCTTCAAATAAGCATCCAGCTTTTTGTCCATGGGATCCTTAAAGGAGCAGCTATCCTCTATAGGTATCGTAGTTCTTTTAGCCAGAGTCGAAATAGCCCCTTCTACTTTAGGCACCGTGCACCAAGAAGCTTTAATGGAGTCAGCAACAGGAAGCATATTTTTAAAGATAGGAGACGGGGAGAAAGGAATCCCTGGCTTCTCCCATTCCTGTGAAATAATTTCCGTCACACGGTCAGGAACAGGAACACTTCCACAGAGGAAGGAACATCATAGTATTTATTAAGTTTACTAGATTTCTTAGGGTTGACAACAACAGAAGTATTGAAGTTGTCCAAAATAGCCAATACCTCCTTTAAAAGTACACAAAGGTGACTGTTCAAGCTTAAATCTGAAGTTTACTTCTTCCGTATCAGATGAAGGAATTATACTGTCCGAATCTGAGATTTCACCCTCAGAAGCTACCGACGTTCATTATTATCTCGTTGATCATTCGATTATTTGCCATAGAATTTGCCAACAGGGTTATGCTCATCATGGTTTATTTTTAATCCTTATCATGGTTACATCATACCTATTCTTATTTTATATATGGCTAGATGTTGTTCTTAAAATTGGACTAGTTATTATTAGTCTATATCATTGTTATTATTTTATTTTATATACACTTAGGTTATTCATCATGTCTGTTATATGGCAATAGGTGATTACCTTTTTAGTATCATATACTTGTTTGCTGTAGAATTATGTGTTCGAGCTAGCATTATGCATGCATATTTGCCTGTTAGCAGTGATCGTGTTGGGCTACAGCCAGCTTTAACTCCACATGCAACATTTTTATGTTAGATACATTTGTTATTTTATTGTTTAGCATCGCTGTAGATGCATCTTGTAACTTAGTATATTGTGAGGATAGATGTTTCCACCCTCTCTGACGTATTTGTCGGAAATACCCTATCATCTACTATTTCGGCCATTACTGAACTCCACATTGGATACAGGATAACATTTTTGATCGCATCTAAGTATATTTGTGATGCTAAACACTTACATATGGGTAGGTGTGTCAGTTTTTACTGATGGCACTGGTTTATTATCCAATAATTTGTAAGACGGTCATTGCCTAACATCTCATTGGCTGCAGGGATTTTCGTACACATGCGCCCTACATGGCATTAGACGCTGGGTCGGGTTCTTAAGTCGTGATTTTAAGTTTGTTTGTACACACCTGATAAAGCGGTTAGCACGACCGGGAAATACGTTGTGTGCTACTTGCATATTTTATTAAAGCCTTATTGTTTTTATTGACATCAGGCATCACGACTTGTTCTTTTATCGTCTATGGGACTCCACCATTGTTTCTGTATTTGAGCGAACCTATACTGCCTCAACTTTCTGCTGTTTCTCCAGGAGGTTTCTCTTTATCTCTGCTAAATTAGAACCTGGGAGTTTGGCTTTAAGTGGCAGTGTGCAGATTGTAGGTGAAAGCAGTTGCGTTGGAGACTCCTCATATCTACACTGTGAGAGGATAGCTTTCTGGACAGCTGATAAAGGTCCAGCAGGCCTCTGTGGCACTTCTCAAGTGCGTTATACTTTGTAAGTATAACTTGTAATGTGTGTATGAAGACCTAGTACCACTGATTGTGCACTATTGTGGCACCCTCTTCTTTTCTACCCTTCTACAGATTCAGTATACTTGCTTCGCCATCAAGTTTTTGGAAGAAGGTTGCAGCCTCTGGTCTCTCACCATCCTTTTTTGATCACAACAAGGTTTCACAAGGGACTCCATTTGGCACTGCCATTTTGGGACTTTCCGAGGACTTTATAACTTATAAGAATTGTGATTTTGTTT
Source organism: Bombina bombina (assembly GCF_027579735.1). NCBI lineage: Eukaryota > Metazoa > Chordata > Amphibia > Anura > Bombinatoridae > Bombina > Bombina bombina. The sequence continues at coordinate 1,075,740,414 of NC_069499.1, forward strand.
GTCTTTTTTTTTGTCTATATTTTGATATGTGATACACTTTACAGAGATTTCACATACACTCCTAGACCTGCATTTATTAGTGCACGTACATTGTTCTTTTTCATTCACATGGATCACTTTTAGATGTTGGTCATCTGTGGCAGCTCTTTGTTTAAAACATTTATTATCTTATTTTTGCACATTTTTTTATATATATTGCACCATTTTTTCTCTTTTGCACCGTATATCTACACTTTAGGTGTTGTGATTGTGTTTATCCCCAACCCCGTCTTTTGATATTAGGAGCATCTAACTTTTAATTATTTATTGCTTGATCCTCATCATCAGACTTATGAGGGAGAGCCATCTGCATAGCAGTAGGTGGAACAGAAACCTTACTGTCTGAATGTATTTTCCTCTTACGTTTTCCCAGCAAAGGAAAAGCAGATAATGGTACAGATACCGCAGAAGATATCTGAGCAGCAAAATCTGCAGGCAAATAAACTCATCTAGGAGGCTTAGAGGAACTGCAGGGCACTGTAATGATGCCATTGAGGCTCGGGACGTTTGAGGAGAAAGCTGTGGCATTGCCTGAACAGCATCATCCTGAGAGACATTTGGCTCAGCGGGCAAAATCTTATTTTTACACTCTATAGTTCTAGTTAAACCTACAGCACAGAATTGCATAGGCAAAACAATTTGTGCCTCCAAACATAGTAAGCATCTGTCCAGAGAAACATCTTCCTGATCCATGATTTAAATAAAAAGAATAAATTCCCACAATAAATGAAATGACTATGAATTATAAAATGACTGTCACTTTAACAAAATACACCGTTATCCCACAAAGCATTATATACGCTAAATTAGACTCTTAAAAATAAAGGCAAATAAGTTTTGGACCTTTACACCTTAGTCTGAGGTGCCCTACCGTAATTCGATTTAAAAAAGGGGCACTTTAATTCATCAAAATTTACATTTCACTTGTGTTGTGAAAAAAACTTACCTTTTAAACTTTACAGCATCTCCAGCTTCCTCCGGTCGTCGCAAGCCATTTCTGATGTCAGAAATGATGGATAGGTCATCCTCCAATCACAGCTTCCCCCCGGGGGAATCAGAGTCTGATTCAACGCCGTGATTGGAGGAAGCCTGATTCCTCATTTTAGACCCAGGAAGAAGCTTTGCAACGGGTGGAGGAAGCTGGAGCTGCTGTGAAGTTTAAAAGGTAAATTTTTTCACAACAGGAGTGAAATGTAAATTTTGATGAATTAAAGTGCCCCTTTTTTAAATCGAATTTTTAAAAACCGGGCACTTTAGCATCAAACTTTACATTCACTTTAACATAGTAAATCCTAGTGATGGTACAAAAGAATTTCAGAGCAACGGGTGCTAAATTTCATTTTTAGAGGTTACCAGCTAGAATGAAAAAAGATTCAGGGAAAAACATAATTTATGCTTACCTGATAAATTCCTTTCTTCTGTTGTGTGATCAGTCCACGGGTCATCATTACTTCTGGGATATAACTCCTCCCCAACAGGAAATGCAAGAGGATTCACCCAGCAGAGCTGATATAGCTCCTCCCCTCTACGTCAGTCCCAGTCATTCGACCAAGAATCAACGAGAAAGGAGTAACCAAGGGTGAAGTGGTGACTGGAGTATAATTTAAAAGATATTTACCTGCCTTAAAAACAGGGCGGGCCGTGGACTGATCACACAACAGAAGAAAGGAATTTATCAGGTAAGCATAAATTATGTTTTCTTCTGTTATGTGTGATCAGTCCACGGGTCATCATTACTTCTGGGATACCAATACCAAAGCAAAAGTACACGGATGACGGGAGGGATAGGCAGGCTCATTATACAGAAGGAACCACTGCCTGAAGAACCTTTCTCCCAAAAATAGCCTCCGAAGAAGCAAAAGTGTCAAATTTGTAAAATTTGGAAAAAGTATGAAGCGAAGACCAAGTTGCAGCCTTGCAAATCTGTTCAACAGAGGCCTCATTCTTAAAGGCCCAAGTGGAAGCCACAGCTCTAGTGGAGTGAGCTGTAATTCTTTCAGGAGGCTGCTGTCCAGCAGTCTCATAGGCTAAACGTATTATGCTACGAAGCCAAAACGAGAGAGAGGTAGTAGAAGCTTTTTGACCTCTCCTCTGTCCAGAATAAACGACAAACAGGGAAGAAGTTTGGCGAAAATCTTTAGTTGCCTGTAAGTAGAACTTGAGGGCACGAACTACATCCAGATTGTGTAGAAGACGTTCCTTCTTTGAAGAAGGATTTGGACACAAGGATGGAACGACAATCTCTTGATTGATATTCCTGTTAGTAACTACCTTAGGTAAGAACCCAGGTTTAGTACGCAGAACTACCTTATCTGAGTGAAAAATCAGATAAGGAGAATCACAATGTAATGCTGATAACTCAGAGACTCTTCGAGCCGAGGAAATAGCCATTAAAAACAGAACTTTCCAAGATAACAATTTTATATCAATGGAATGAAGGGGTTCAAATGGAACACCTTGTAAAACGTTAAGAACTAAGTTTAAACTCCATGGCGGAGCAACGGCTTTAAACACAGGCTTGATCCTAGCTAAAGCCTGACAAAAGGCCTGGACGTCTGGATTTTCTGACAGACGCCTGTGTAACAAGATGGACAGAGCTGAAATCTGTCCCTTTAAAGAACTAGCCGATAAACCCTTTTCTAAACCTTCTTGTAGAAAAGACAATATCCTAGGAATCCTAACCTTACTCCAGGAGTAACGTTTGGATTCGCACCAGTATAGGTATTTGCGCCATATTTTATGGTAAATCTTTCTGGTAACAGGCTTCCTAGCCTGGATCAGGGTATCAATAACCGACTCAGAAAAACCACGCTTTGATAAAATCAAGCGTTCAATTTCCAAGCAGTCAGTTTCAGAGAAGTTAGATTTTGATGTTTGAATGGACCCTGTATCAGAAGGTCCTGTCTTAGAGGTAGAGACCAAGGTGGACAGGATGACATGTCCACTAGATCTGCATACCAAGTCCTGCGTGGCCATGCAGGCGCTATTAGAATCACTGATGCTCTCTCCTGTTTGATTTTCGCAATCAATCGAGGAAGCAGCGGGAAGGGTGGAAACACATAAGCCATCCCGAAGTTCCAAGGTGCTGTCAAAGCATCTATCAGAACCGCTCCCGGATCCCTGGATCTGGACCCGTAGTGAGGAAGTTTGGCGTTCTGGCGAGACGCCATGAGATCTATCTCTGGTTTGCCCCAACGTCGAAGTATTTGGGCAAAGATCTCCGGATGAAGTTCCCACTCTCCCGGATGAAAAGTCTGGCGACTCAAGAAATCCGCCTCCCAGTTCTCCACTCCCGGGATGTGGATTGCTGACAGATGGCAAGAGTGAGACTCTGCCCAGCGAATTATCTTTGATACTTCCATCATTGCTAGGGAGCTTCTTGTCCCTCCCTGATGGTTGATGTAAGCTACAGTCGTGATATTGTCCGACTGAAACCTGATGAACCCCTGAGTTGTTAATTGGGGCCAAGCCAGAAGGGCATTGAGAACTGCCCTCAATTCCAGAATGTTTATTGGAAGGAGACTCTCCTCCTGATTCCATAATCCCTGAGTCTTCAGAGAATTCCAGACAGCGCCCCAACCTAGCAGGCTGGCGTCTGTTGTTACGATTGTCCAGTCTGGCCTGCTGAATGGCATCCCCCTGGACAGGTGTGGCCGATAAAGCCACCATAGAAGAGAATTTCTGGTCTCTTGATTCAGATTCAGGGTAGGGGACAAATCTGAGTAATCCCCATTCCACTGACTTAGCATGCACAATTGCAGCGGTCTGAGGTGTAGGCGTGCAAAAGGTACTATGTCCATTGCCGCTACCATTAAGCCGATCACCTCCATGCATTGAGCTACTGACGGGTGTTGAATGGAATGAAGGACACGGCATGCATCTTGAAGCTTTGTTAACCTGTCTTCTGTCAGGTAAATCTTCATTTCTACAGAATCTATAAGAGTCCCCAAGAATGGAACTCTTGTGAGAGGAAAAAGAGAACTCTTCTTTTCGTTCACTTTCCATCCATGCGACCTTAGAAATGCCAGAACTAACTCTGTATGAGACTTGGCAGTTTGAAAGCTTGAAGCTTGTATTAGAATGTCGTCTAGGTACGGAGCTACCGAAATCCCTCGCGGTCTTAGTACCGCTAGAAGGGCACCCAGAACCTTTGTGAAGATTCTTGGGGCCGTAGCCAATCCGAATGGAAGAGCTACAAACTGGTAGTGCCTGTCTAGGAAGGCAAACCGTAGATACCGTTGATGATCTTTGTGAATCGGTATGTGAAGGTAAGCATCTTTTAAATCCACTGTGGTCATGTACTGACCCCTTTGGATCATAGGTAAGATTGTCCGAATAGTTTCCATTTTGAACGATGGAACTCTTAGGAATTTGTTTAGAATCTTTAAATCTAAGATTGGCCTGAAAGTTCCCTCTTTTTTGGGAACCACAAACAGGTTTGAGTAGAACCCTTGTCCTTGTTCCGACCGTGGAACTGGATGGATCACTCCCATTAATAACAGATCTTGTACACAGCGTAGAAACGCTTCTTTCTTTATCTGGTTTGTTGACAACCTTGACAGATGAAATCTCCCTTTTGGTGGAGATAATTTGAAGTCTAGAAGGTATCCCTGAGATATGATCTCCAGCGCCCAGGGATCCTGAACATCTCTTGCCCAGGCCTGGGCGAAGAGAGAAAGTCTGCCCCCCACTAGATCCGGTCCCGGATCGGGGGCTCTCGATTCATGCTGTCTTTGGGGCAGCAGCAGGTTTCCTAGCCTGTTTGCCCTTATTCCAGGACTGGTTAGGTTTCCAGCCTTGCCTGTAACGAGCAACAGCTCCTTCCTGTTTTGGTGCAGTGGAGGTTGACGCTGCTCCTGTTTTGAAATTCCGAAAGGGACGAAAATTAGACTGTCTAGCCTTAGCTTTGGCTTTGTCTTGAGGTAGGGCGTGGCCCTTACCTCCTGTAATGTCAGCGATAATTTCTTTCAAACCGGGCCCAAATAAAGACTGCCCCTTGAAAGGTATATTAAGTAATTTGGACTTAGAAGTAACATCAGCTGACCAGGATTTTAGCCACAGTGCTCTACGTGCCTGTATGGCGAATCCAGAGTTCTTAGCCGTAAGTTTGGTTAAATGTACTACGGCCTCCGAAATGAATGAATTAGCTAGTTTAAGGACTCTAAGCCTGTCCATAATATCGTCTAGCGTAGATGAACTAAGGTTCTCTTCCAGAGACTCAATCCAAAATGCTGCCGCAGCCGTAATCGGCGCGATACATGCAAGGGGTTGCAATATAAAACCTTGTTGAACAAACATTTTCTTAAGGTAACCCTCTAATTTTTTATCCATTGGATCTGAAAAAGCACAGCTATCCTCCACCGGGATAGTGGTACGCTTAGCTAAAGTAGAAACTGCTCCCTCCACCTTAGGGACCGTTTGCCATAAGTCCCGAGTGGTGGCGTCTATTGGAAACATCTTTCTAAATATTGGAGGGGGTGAGAACGGCACACCGGGTCTATCCCACTCCTTAGTAACAATTTCAGTTAATCTCTTAGGTATAGGAAAAACGTCAGTACTCGCCGGTACCGCAAAGTATTTATCCAACCTACACAGTCTCTCTGGTATTGCAACGGTGTTACAATCATTGAGAGCCGCTAAGACCTCCCCTAGTAATACACGGAGGTTCTCCAATTTAAATTTAAAATTTGAAATATCTGAATCCAATCTGTTTGGATCAGAACCGTCACCCACAGAATGAAGCTCTCCGTCCTCATGCTCTGCAAGCTGTGACGCAGTATCAGACATGGCCCTAGTATTGTCAGCGCACTCTGTTCTCACCCCAGAGTGATCACGCTTGCCTCTTAGTTCTGGTAATTTAGACAAAACTTCAGTCATAACAGTAGCCATATCATGTAATGTTATCTGTAATGGCCGCCCAGATGTATTAGGCGCCATAATATCACGCACCTCCCGGGCGGGAGATGCAGGTACTGCCGCGTGAGGCGAGTTAGTCGGCATAACTCTCCCCTCGCAGTTTGGTGAAATTTGTTCACATTGTACAGATTGACTTTTATTTAAAGTAGCATCAATACAGTTAGTACATAAATTTCTATTGGGCTCCACCTTGGCATTGGAACAAATGACACAGATATCTTCCTCTGAGTCAGACATGTTTAACACACTAGCAATAACTTGCAACCTGGTTATAATCTTTTTTAGCAAAAACGTACTGTGCCTCAAAGAGGTACTTAAACGATTAAATGACAGTTGAGATAATGAACTGAAAAACAGTTATAGCATCGACTTTAAAATAACCCAACTTTTAGCAAAGGTTTGTTCCCATTAGTAAATAACAATAACTAAATTTGACATAAAAAATTATAGAGTAACGTATTTATTCACAGTCAATATAAAATTCTCACAGCTCTGCTGAGAGAATGTACCTCCCTTCAAAGAAGTTTGAAGACCCCTGAGATCTGTCAGTGAACCGGATCATGCAAGAAATATAATAGTAGCTGACTGGAAATTTTTGATGCGTAGCAAAAGAGCGCCAAAAACGGCCCCTCCCTCTCACACACAGCAGTGAGGAGAAACGAAACTGTCACAATTTAAAGCAGACAACTGCCAAGTGGAAAATAATGCCCAAACATATATTCACTCAGTACCTCAGCAATGTAAACGATTCTACATTCCAGCAAAAACGTTTAACATGATAATATTTATTAAAAGGATTAGTGACCTTTAACAGAGTAGTTCCGGTGAAATACCATTCCCAGAATACTGAAGTGTATACATACATGTCATTATAACGGTATAGCAGGATTTTCTCATCAATTCCATTCAGAAAATAAAAACTGCTACATACCTCAATGCAGATTCATCTGCCCGCTGTCCCCTGATCTGAAGCCTTTACCTCCCTCAGATGGCCGAGAACAGCAATATGATCTTAACTACTCCGGTTAAAATCATAGTAAAAAACTCTGGTAGATTCTTCTTCAAACTCTGCCAGAGAAGTAATAACACGCTCCGGTGCTATAGTAAAATAACAAACTTTTGATTGAAGTCATAAAAACTAAGTATAATCACCATAGTCCTCTCACACATCCTATCTAGTCGTTGGGTGCAAGAGAATGACTGGGACTGACGTAGAGGGGAGGAGCTATATCAGCTCTGCTGGGTGAATCCTCTTGCATTTCCTGTTGGGGAGGAGTTATATCCCAGAAGTAATGATGACCCGTGGACTGATCACACATAACAGAAGAAATAGATGTTAACATTCTAATATGTAAATTAGTTGAGAATTGTAATTCAAGCCCTTCCAGTTTTTTCCAGCATGATCAGGCATTGTTTTCTTATATTTTCATGGTATAGAAAAAAGATAGATATATTAGATATATATTCTGTCGTTTTTACCTCCAACCATTCTTAAAAGTTTTTCAAAAGCTATGTCTACATCCTATCGGATGCACCTTGCAATTAATCTCAGGCTTAATGCCCAGCAGCAGGTGTTTAGCATATTAGGCGCTGGTACAGCATCAGATTGGTTATACCATCAGTCTCTTTAAAGCATTAAAAAATGGCTTGCTACAGTGGGCTAAAAGATCAGTCTAGCAATGAAAACCTGAATGGGAAGAAAAAATTGCATTTGGAAAACTTTTCTATAAGGACTGTTGTAAACGCTGAACATTCTGTCTCATAAAAATACAAGGTTTACTTTCTCTTTAAGGTGTTAAGGGGTACTTGTCAAATTCTGTCCATTATGATATGAGCCAACATTACCATCTAATTTTGTTAACACTATTTTTTTTTATTTATTTCTGGTTTATGCATACTTGATTTTATTAATGTAGTCCAGTTGTTTTCTTTTTAGAAATAATAAGACAGATCCTCAGTGAATTCCAAATTACAGCTCACTATTTTCTGTGTTGCATTATAATTCAGGTTTGTGTCATCTGAAACTAGCTCCTAAGTCTATTTGCGGATTTCATTGTGGTTAATAACCAAACATGCTTTTATTATTAATATCATTACTATAATTATTACCTTTTTTTTTTAAAGTGTCAACTTACTATGTAGCATATACATACATACATTTCCCTCATGAGGGTACAGTACATACATTACAACACATTATGACAGAGTAAACTGTATATTATTTTTCATATGACAAATACTGTCGTTATTAAATGCACCTTCTCTAGTCAGAGCTGCAAGATGTTTTTCAAGATCCATCACGTGGTATCTTCGTAAGTTGCCATAGAATAGGAAAATGGAAATAAAGTCGTCTGGCAATGCATTAGTAGGTATTAGTCCTCCAAACACAAACATCTGCTCGAGTGCTCTTCTAAAAACTGCAAGAGAAATAATACTATATTGAATAAGTTATGTGTGATTATGAGGAAGGGAGAATAGATTTTTGGAGCCTATCACATAACCCAATATACAATAAACACATTTGTGTCCCAGGCTTCTATTTAGATCTAAATGTGAGCTTAGTAGACTATCCCGGTACAATTTCATAAATCAGGAGTGTCCACTTATTTCTTGAGTGTCGCAAGCAAACCAGGGATTAGATCTCTCTGGCTAGAAAGACATGGGAGTGATTTATTGTCTAGCCCATAAATCATATACTGGCTCTTTTTCTTTTTTAGACATCAAGGGTTCCTTTGTCAAAATTGAAATGTGCATAAATGCATTTTAATTTTAAATAAAAGCATTTTTACACTTTACCAAAACTGCTTCTAAAAAGTTATTACTATTTCAGTGGCATATGCACGTATGCTTCGTGTAACTAGAGGATCCGTATTCAGACAAAATGCTTGGTCGGAGAGCTGGCTGTGCTGTGTATTGTGCCATACTAGCCACTACTGTCTCTCTGAGAAGGTGAAGTATATGAATAGTTGAATACTGGTGTACAGGGCACTCACAGCATATGTGTGTATGCCACTGAAAAACTGTAGTAACTTTTACTAGAAGCATATTTCCTAATATAAGTATCTTACAAAAATGCTTTTATTTAAAATGTAAATGTACCCAGGCACATTTCAGTTTTTATCTTCCTATTCTTTTAAAAGCTATGAGAACCGGGATCACTCTCAAATATAGTCAATAATAGTTCAAGCCCCTGATTTGTTATAGGTTAGACTTAAAATGTTGTGTTTCTTTAAGTAGCAATGAAACTGAGTGGAATTAAGGGAATATCCCATATTCATATTATATTTGTTGCCTTGGAGGAATGGAGCTGCACCCCACTGGGACTTAATAAAACAAAGTCTTCAAAACATTTTTAGGCCTCTTCTTATAATAAAAGACAATAGTGCTTCATGATTCATGTAGATAACTTATGCACTTCCAGTGTCTGGAAAACTTGTGCAATTTGTCTGCTAAGAAATAATATGTTACTGCACTAAAAGTAATTTGTCTGCAACTCTCTTCATTCAACCCAGTGCCAATAGAATAATCAGTATTTTATATCACATATGTTCTTCTACTCATGAATTCTCCAGCACCAACAGAGTAATAAGGAATTTATGTCATACACGTTAATCCATTCATGTTTCTTAAATATAGCTAATTACAAATATAACAAATATTTTATTTACACAAATGAATATGTTTAACCTCCTGGAAAATGTGTATTATCCAACAGTCCAGACTAAAACAGTTTTATGCTTCAGAAATTATTTGTGGGGGAGATATTATTATGAAACCAGATCTTGTACACAAAAGACAAGCAAAATTCAATATAATGATTCCTCCAGAAATCCTTATTTATAATGTTTAGTGAGAGGAACAGGACACAGCCCACACCTCCTCCAGAAGGTCCCCTGTGTAGTATCACAATTAATTTTCAACATAGGTTATGTGTTTTCTAATCAAAGTACTGTTTGCCTGTAAAATACACATTTAACAAATTGATGTAACATGATTCTTAACTACTTCCCGTAGAAGGAAATTCAGTCTTATTATGACATATTTTAATTTGAAAACTTAATATGTTTTCCTGAAATATCCCACAAAGAAACCACGATGTCTGTGAAAATATACTTTTGTAGTGAGGATTAAAATGTAATACCCATCTGAGACAGCTGCAGAACTAACTAGTCTATAATAATACATTGCTGTCCCCAACAGTAAGCAGTTTATACAGAAGCACTGTATGACACATTGTGCTAACATTATCAAATATATTCATTTTCTTTTTAATAACCTATTATTTTATATTTAAGCCCTTTACTAGTTGCCTCTATCAATCATTTTCTGTTACTCATTATTAATCTCACAATCTTGTAGATATATTCAGACTAGTAGATTTGCGGGTTTATCTCTGTATTTGAAACCTCACAGAATTATTAAGGTTTACCTACTGTTCCTATATATACCCCTCACTAACTGGCCACATGAATTCAGTTTGTAACTTAAAGGGACATGAAACCCAAACATTTTCTTTCGTGATTTAGAAAGAGCATGTGATTTTAAACATCTTTCTAATTTACTTTTATTATCTAATTTGCATCATTCTTTAGATATACTTTGCTGGAAAGCATATCTAGATAGGCTCAGTAGCTGCTGATTGATTGTTGCGCATAGATGCCTTGTGTAATTGGTTCACCCATGTGCATTGCTGTTTCTTCAATAAAGGATATCTAAAGAATTAACCAAATTAGATAATAGAAGTAAATTGGAATGTTGTTTAAAATTGTATTCTCTACTTAAATCATGAAAGAAAATTTTTGGGTTTAGTGTCCCTTTAAAGGAGTTATGCATGTTAGACGTTAGCATGGCTGCAGTCTGAAGTTTTGTGTGCAACTGAATAAAGAGTACATAACCCCTCTCTGTGCAGTATGCTCACTTCAGCAAGGATAGAACCAGCACAATTTCTGTCTGGGCTACCTGGGACCATATCACACAGTTCTTCCAGTAGACAGCGGTTTCCGCTTATCTGCTCATCCCTCTTTGGTAGCATGGTTTGGCATGTGAGGGGAAATTGTTGTCATGAGATGCAGGACATATGCAGGACACAGCAATGATGGTACAACTCTATTTTATTACAGAGCATAGCAATACACATCCAGACAGGTTGATTGTACTAAACTAACTGCGACACAGACACCGGACCTAAGCCCCGCCCACATGCTAGTGACATCACATCCTGCTATCATCACATCTTCCCCTTTTTCAAAGGCAAAGCATACATTCGCATATATTAAATAACAAGGTACACCAACAGGGTATACAACAACATTTTGTTTTAGAACATTATAAAAACAGATAGATTAGAAAACATGAACAAATAAATTACATCCTGACTTGGACATCGGGGTAGACTACCCTAGTCCACAGTGACCATGGGATTATTCTGCCCATACTTCCGGTCACTGTTCTAGCTAAAGTCAGTCCCTGTATCGGGCCGGAAGCCTCACCACTCTTCCGCTTGATGTAACTTTGCATGAACTGTCCTCTGATACAGAAGATGGTGAACAAGAGTCTGCTGGAGGCAAAGATATATCCCCGCTATGATCTTGCTGAGGGGAAGGCACCTCTCTTAGAACAGGAGATCCCACCGGCGGTGGTACTGAGGTATCCGGTTCCAGACTCTCAGGTACAGGCTGAAGATGTCTTCGGTTACGGCGTGTAACCGTCCCTCCCTCTGTAAGGACTGTGTAAGACCTTGGTTCTGGAGAGCGGCCCACTACCGTAGCAGGCGTCTTCCATTTCTTCTCATCATCCAGTTTAATTCTGACACTTTGGCCCGCTTTCAGTTCCTGTAAAGGCCTGACAGAATGTCTCCTGTCGTAGAAGAAACGATAACCCTTTTTGGCCTCTTCATCCCTCCTAAGGACTTCGTCCCGAGGAACAGGGCCAGGCGGCTTGAAGACACCCACTGAGGGTAAAGTGGTGCGAATCTGGCGTCCTAGCATCAGCTGTGCCGGGCTAAACCCGGTGGCTTGAATGGGCGTCGCCCTGTATGACAAGAGGGCTAGGTACGGTTCAGATTGCTTTAGAATGAATTTTGTTGTTTGAACTGCCCTTTCAGCCATTCCGTTGGCCTGCGGATAATGTGGACTTGACGTGGAATGTACAAAATCATATTCCCTGCTGAAAGCACTGAACTCTGTAGAAGCGAACTGCATGCCATTATCACTCACCAGCTCCATTGGAATGCCCCAGCGGGCGAACAAGCTCTTCAGGCGAATGATAACGGCCTGACTTGTGATATCATTCAGGGGTGCTATTTCCAAATACCTGGAATAGTAGTCGATAACAACAAGAAACTTTTTCCCGTGCAGTTCGCACAAATCAGCAGCTATTTTCTGCCACGGCCCCGCAGGCAGCGGAGTAGACATTAAGGGCTCCCTTCTCTGAGTAGGCCGGCGTTCCCGGCAAAAGGCACATTTAGACACGTGATTTGCAATGTCGGAGCTGATCCCAGGCCACCACACAGCTGTAGCTGCTCTTTCTCTGCACTTTGTAATGCCTAAGTGGCCATCGTGAATCCTGTTTAACATCTCCTTCCTCATGCTGACGGGAATTACAATACGGTCTTGGAACAGCACCAACCCCTCCAGCTCCGTGAGCTGCGACCTCTCTGGCTGGTAAGCATTTAAAGACATCCAGGCTGCCCGGCTCTCGGGCCAGCCATCTCTTATGTACCTTATAACTTCTTGCAGATCTGTGTCCAAATATGTCTCTTTCTTTATCTCTTCCAGTTTCCTTGAAGAAATGGACTTAGAGGCCAGAACTGAATCAACATACACTTTTACATCCGACTCTGTGGAGGATTCTTCAGCAGCAGCCAGCGGGAGCCTGGACAGTGTATCTGCCACAACCAGCTGCTTCCCCGGCACATGCACTGCCTGAACATTGAACCTGAGTAGTCTCATTAAAAGTCTCTGGCATCTCAAGGGTGTTTTGTCGATGTCATAAGAATTGATAAGAGGGACTAGCGGTTTGTGGTCAGTTTCCAGACTAAATTTCTCCAAACCCACTAGATAACGCTGAAAGCGCTCACAGGCCCAAACTGCAGCCAGGCACTCTTTCTCAATTTGAGCGTATTTTGACTCCGCAGCCGTCAGTGTGCGGGAACAGTAGGCGATGGGCTGTAGTTTGTTGTCATTCAGCTGCAGGAGTGCAGCCCCCAACCCATAACTGCTTGCATCAGCACTAACCACAGTCTTTTTTGAAGGGTCGTAGAACCCCAGCACTGGGGCAGACCCCAGCAGGGACTTAGCATGCAGGAACGCTTTTTCTTGTGAGGGTCCCCAGACCCAGGCAACATCTTTCTTAAGCAACTCTGTGATAGGGTGCAAAACTGTAGATAAATCTGGAAGAAACTTGCCCACGTAATTTACAAGGCCCAATATCTGTCTCAGCTCATGTACATCAGAAGGGCTTTTCATCTGTTCGATAGCCCGAATTTTCTCGGGGTCCGGCTTGATGCCATCCCCGTTGATGATATGCCCAAAGTAGCATAATTCAGTTTTCCTAAAATGACATTTTTCTTTATTCAGCTTCAGCCCAGACTCTTTGATAGCCTGCAGCACACAACTCAAATGCTGATCATGCTCCTCCACTGTAGACCCATACACTAGAATGTCGTCCATGACGACTGCTGTGCCCACGTGGCCACTCAGGAGAGAACTCATTTCCCTCTGAAAGATCTCAGGAGCGGAGGATATCCCAAAGGGAAGTCTGCAGAAACAGAACCGACCTACCGGAGTGATAAAGGTAGTCAGTTTGCGGCACTTTGGATCCAGGGGGATCTGCCAAAAGCCGCTAGAAGCGTCTAATGTGGAAAAGAACTTCGCCCCAGCCAACTTCGGGGCTATATCTTCCAGTGTCGGCAGCACAAATCTCTCCCTCTTCACTGCCTCATTCAACCTTTTCAGGTCCACACAGATGCGCACCTTTCCGTTTTTCTTTGCAACTGGAACAATGGGGGCACACCAATCAGTTGCCTCAACAACCTCTTCAATAACCCCCATAGACTTCATGCGCATGAGCTCTTTCTCCACTTGAGGCATGAGCGGGAACGGAATTCTACGAGGAGTAGAAATACTGTACGGGACTGCGTCACTTTTAAGTGCTATACGGACAGGTTTGCAGCTCAGTAGGCCCAACTCGCCAAACATATCTTCAGAGATCTCATTCACTCTGGCCACGAGGCCCAAGTCACAGGCTGCTTTTCTGCTCAATAAACTGTTAACACACTGACCTCGGATCACATGCACCCACATGGTGAACTTTTTTTGTTTGTACTCACAGCTTGCAAGAAATTTCCCCACACAATCAATGCGGCCACCAGGACTATGAACATTTGTAGTAACCTTCGCCAGCTGGGGCTGTCGAGGCAGTTTCATAAATTCAGCAAAAGACATTACAGTGATATCAGCTCCTGTGTCAATCTTAAAATCAACATTGGCTCCCATTACAGTAAAAGTAACTTTCCAATCTTCCTCTGAGCTTGTCCGTTCCACAACAGACCCCACAAAAGACACTTCCTGACCCTCCTGGTCACTGTCCACCTGCATCTCCTTAATGTATTCAGTTTTACACACCACTTCAAAATGGCCTATTCTGTTACATTTTCTGCATCTTTTATCTCTGGCCGGGCATATAGCACTCTGATCATGAGCCCGGTAGCACCGTGTGCATCGGCCATGTTGCGCCCATCCACTTCTAGGCCTTTCCAGTACTTTAGATCTACCGCTCACACTGTGCCTTTCACTAGTAATTTTCCTAGACTGTTGCACTTCATCCACAATACTCTCAGACCTCAGATCAGCACTTTGCTTTTTCACCAGTTCACTCTGGTGGGCCATCCTAATAGCCCCGTCTAACGTTAAATCAGGCTCTAACTGCAGCTTCAGGGAGACTTCAGCATCTGCAATTCCAATAACTATTCTGTCTCTGATTTGCTCTTCTTTAGCAACACCAAACTCACAGAATTCAGCTAATTCATACAGGCTGCGCACAAATGACTCCACAGATTCTCCCACACGCTGATTACGTTTGTGAAAACAAGCTCTCTCATGAATCACATTTCTTTTGGGCACAAAGTGGGCACTGAGTTTATCCATAACTATATCAAAGTTAACTTCGTCCCCTTCTTGGAAAGTAAAAGCATTGAACACTGGCTCTACATCTTTCCCCATAGAATATAAAAGAGAATTAACTTGTACTTCACCACTCTCCTTGTTCAGTTTGGATGCAATCCTGAAGCGCTGAAACCGCTGACGCCATGTGGGCCAAGCTGCAGGCTGAGAAAAGTCAAAAGGCTCAGGTGGGGTAAACTTTGACATCGTCATCATCAGAAACAGAAGCGTAGTCCAGAACTTCTGACACCATGTCATGAGATGCAGGACATATGCAGGACACAGCAATGATGGTACAACTCTATTTTATTACAGAGCATAGCAATACACATCCAGACAGGTTGATTGTACTAAACTAACTGCGACACAGACACCGGACCTAAGCCCCGCCCACATGCTAGTGACATCACATCCTGCTATCATCACAATTGTGTTTATTTATTTTTCACATTCTACAAATACAGACAAACTAATGATCTTTACTCACTGCTTTGGGATTTACCTGCTTCCAGTTGCCCTGGATATTTTCCCTTGATTCTTGACACAAACATTTTCTTGAGCCGATTCAGGAATATTTCACTTGAGCAAAACCAGACACAGTTAGACTCTGTGCACTGGTTCCATAACTTAAGGAAGTGTCTGACCTTCTTAGTTTTTGGCAAGACTGTTAACATACAAGAATAAGTTGCTATTATCAAACAATCCCTTATCGTTTTTTTTTTCTCAGTTTGAGTGAATTGTTTTGGCTTGTTCAACATATACATAAAATTACATAAACTACTTTTGTCATATTAAATCATTTCAGTTGTAATATTATATAGTATGATTTTGTACTTCTGAGACATGAAATTCAAGCAGATTAATATATATTTTACTATAATAAAAACTAACATTTGATTTTTGAGATCTAAAACCTTGAATGTTATAATTCATAGACATAAAATTAACATTATAACATTTTTTGTGGTCTGTAGTTTAGCTTAGTTTGGGCTATTTGCACTAAAACAAAAGCAGTCCCTCTTCTAACATGAACTTCCTGAGTTAGTATGTTATTTGCTAGAGATGTTTTCTCTCATTGGTAAAACCTTACCTACAATAAATCAAGAAATAGTTATTTTAATGCTCCTAGTTTGTAATATTTTGAATGAAAACCACAATACTACCCTATTGTCTAGGGCTACCTCACCACAAGAGACTGTGATTTCAGTTTGCTCATCCTTGAAAACAATATAACAGGTGGAGTTATTGATTAAGCACATGGAGAAACATAGATATTGATAGCAGATAAGAGCAATAGGCCCAGCAAATCTGCCGGATATTACCTAAAAACATAATGTATGCTTACCAGATAAATTCCTTTCCTTCCGGATAGGGAGAGTCCATGGCTTCATTCCTTACTGTTGGGAAATACAACACCTGGCCACCAGGAGGAGGCCGTGGACTCTCCCTATCCGGAAGAAAAGGAATTTACCTGGTAAGCATAAATTATGTTTTTCTTCCTAAGATAGGGAGAGTCCACGGCTCCATTCCTTACTGCTAGGAAAACT
Source organism: Bombina bombina (assembly GCF_027579735.1). Lineage (NCBI taxonomy): Eukaryota > Metazoa > Chordata > Amphibia > Anura > Bombinatoridae > Bombina > Bombina bombina. The sequence goes on from NC_069499.1 coordinate 1,075,757,077, forward strand.
ATACCCAAGCTCCAGAGGACACTGAATGAATAATGGGAGGGAACAAAAAGGAAGAGGCGGACCCTATTCTGAGGGCACCACAGCCTGCAAAAATGTTCTCCCAAAAACTGCTAGAACCGCAGCAGACACATCCAACTTGTAAAACTTTGAAAAAGTATGTAAGGAGGACCAGGTAGCTGCCTTACAAATCTGATCCATAGAGGCTTCGTTCTTACAGGCCCAAGAGGAAGCCACTGCTCTAGTGGAATGAGCCATTATCCTCTCAGTAGGATGATGTCACGCTGTCTTGTAAGCTAAGCGGATAACACTCCTTAAGCAAAAATATAAGGAAGTTGAAGTAGCCCTTTGCCTCTTATTCTTCCCTTGAATAGACAGCAAACAAAGAGGAAGATTGTCTAAACTCCTCAGTAGCCTGAATATAGAACTTCAAGGCGCGAACCACATCCAAATTGTGAAGTAAGCGTTCCTTCGATAAAGAAGGATTAGGGCACAAGGAAGGAACGGCAATCTCCTGATTGATGTTGCAATCTGACACAACCTTAGGAAGAAAACCTAATTTAGTAAGTAAAACTGCCTTATCTGTATGAATAATCAGATAAGGGGGCTCATATTGCAAAGGAGAGATCTCAGAAACTCTGCGCGCAGAGGCAATAGCCAATAAAAAGAAAACCTTCCAAGATAACAATTTAATGTCAACTGAATGCAGAAACTCAAATGGAACCTGTTGCAAAACTTGAATAACAAGATTTAGGCTCCAAGGAGGAGCCCCAGATCTAAACACAGGTCTGATCCTAATCAGAGCCTTAACAAAGAACTGCACATCTGGAAGCTCAGCCAGTCTCTTGTGCAATACAACCGATAGACCCGAAATCTGTCCCTTCAGGGAATTAGCAGAAAGGCCCTTCTCCAGCCCATCCTGGAGAAAAGATAAGATCCTGGTAACCTTAACTCTGTGCCGGAATGTGGATCGCTGACAGTGAACAGCTGTAGGCCTCCGTCCACTCCAGAATCTGAGATACTTCCTTCATCACCAAGGAACTTCTCGTTCCCCCCTGATGGTTGATGTAAGCCACCAAGGTTATATTGTCTGATTGGAATCTGATAAACTGGGACGAACTCAGAAGTGGCCAAGACTTTAAGGCCTTGAAGATTGCCCGTAGCTCCCCATCTGGATAGGCTTGCGTCTGTTATCACAATCTCCCACGATGGTCTTAAGAAGCATGTCCCTCGGAACAGATGATATGTACAGAGCCACCAAGAGAGCGAGTCTCTCGACCGGCTGTCTAATATAATCTGTTGAGACAGGTCTAAATGATTGCCGTTCCTCTGCCTCAGCATGCACAGTTGTAAAGGTCTGAGACTTAACCTGGCAAAAGAAATGATGTCCATGCAGGACATCATGAGACCAATCACCTCCATACACTGAGCCACAGAGGGACTCAAGGAGGTCCAGAAGGCAAGACATGCCAAAGTTAGCTTGCAACGTCTCTGGTCTGTTAGAAATATCCTCATGGATATGGAGTCTATTATAGTACCCATGAATTCCACCCTGGTACTTGGGATAAGAGAACTTATGATCGAAGAAGACTGAGAAGGGACTTTTCTTCCGCAAGATGAAATGATGGTGCTTGCACCATAATATCGTCCAAGTATGGGACTACTGCAATACCATGAGTTCTGGCAACAGCTAGAAGAGCCCTCAGAACCTTCGTAAAGATTCTTGGAGCAGTAGCTAGGCCAAACGGAAGGCCAATAAACTGGAAGTGCTGGTCCAGGAATGCAAACCTCAGGAACTGAAAGTGTTCCCTGTGGATTGGAACATGAAGGTTAACGTCTTCAGATCTATATTGGTCATAAACTGGCCTTCCTGAATTAAAGGAAGTATAGACCTTATCGTCTCCATCTTGAAGGAAGGGACACTGAGAAATTTGTTTAAGCACTTTAGGTCCAGAATTGGGCGGAAAGTTCCCTCCTTCTTTGGGACCACGAAAAGGTTTTAATAAAACCCCAAACCTTTTTTCTTCGATAGGCACCGGGACAACAACTCCTAAGGACCACCTCAAGGACCCACAGATCCTGTACGTCCTTGAACCAGGTGTCTGAAAAAAGAGACAGTCTGTCCCTACACAATCCGATCCTGGATCGGGGGCCGCCCCTTCATGCCGATTTGTTTTTGGCAGGCTTCTTATTCTGCTTGGATTTATTCCAGGACTGAGCCGGCTTCCAAGTACTCTTGGGTTGCTCGGGCTTGGAGGAGGATTGTTGTCGTTGGAATTTGTCAGAACGATAGGAATTAAAATTAGAAGATTGCCGTCCCTTAGACTTGTTTTTCTTATCTTGCGGTAGAAAGGCACCCTTGCCTCCGGTAAGCATAGAAATAATGGAGTCCAGGCCTGGACCAAATAAAACCTTTCCCTTGAAAGGAAGAGAAAGGAGTCTAGACTTAGAAGTCATATCCGCAGATCAGGACTTCAACCAGAGCGCCCGGTGGGCTAGGACCGCAAAGCCAGAGGCCTTTGCATTTAGGCTAATAATTTGCATGTTCGCATCACAGATAAAAGAATTAGCAATTCTCAGAGCTTTAATTCTGTCTTGAATATCTTCGAGGGGATACTCCACCTCAATGAGTTCTGACAAAGTTGCACCAGTAGGTAGCCACTCCGGCAACCGCGGCAACTGCAGCTGCCTGTTGAAACAAAAATCCTGTATGTTCAAACATCTTTCTCAGAAAGGTTTTCATTTTCTTATCCATCGGCTCTCTGAACGAAGAACTATCCTCAAGAGGTATAGTAGTATGTTTAGCAAGCGTAGAGATAGCACCATCCACCTTAAGATTGGAGCCCCACAAATCCAGTTGAGAGTCCGGGACTGGGAACAACTTTTAAAAGTAGATGAGGGGGAAAAGGAAGAACCAATTCTTTCCATTGATTCTTAATAATGTTTGCCAACTTAACCGGCACAGGAAAAGTCAAAGGAACTTTCCTGTCTTCGTAAACTCTGTTTAATTTAGGTATCATAGGTTCTTCAGGCAGCGCGGCCTCTGAAACCTCTAATCTAGACAGAACCTCCTTTAATAAAAAACGCAAGTGCTCAATTTTAAATCTAAAGGATGGTTCCTCCATAGTAGGATGCTTAGACGCTAAGGACTCTGACCCAGAAAGTTCACCCTCTGAAGCTACAGAGGTTAACTCATCATCAGATAACTGGTACATAATAGCTAAATCCGATAAATATTTAGATGACTCCGAGTCAGGAGAGCTATGTTTAACCTTTCTCTTGCATTTGTTAGTGCAAGGTAATGCGCTAAAGGGGCCGAAAACACAGCCATTTGTGACTGCGCAGCAAAGTCCGCAGGAAGAAGGCTCCCTCCGGATGGAGGATTAGATGTGCTACGGGGAACTGCATGTGGAGTGGATAATGTAGCAAGAGTAGTAATCTCACAGGACACCGAGTCCTGAGAGGTAAACGGCTCAGAGGGACTAAGAGTCTTAGCAGGCTTGTCTCCCTTCTTAGACTTTATAACAGTGTTAAATCATGTGGAACATAATTGAGTGGGCGGGAAAACCATAGCCTCCTCACAACATAAACAGGTATGATTTAGTACAGAAGGAGTACCTTCTAACATGTCAGAGTTCTCCATAGCTCAGGTTATACCCACAGAAGGACACAAATAAAAACATTTTTATTATAGAAATCTGCACCTTTATACTCCCAATGGCTGTGCACTCACCACCTCCTAGACCCTGACAGTTAACAGAGGAAACGCTCTCCTCAGGTTCAATTCTCAGCCGGAATGGAGGAAATGAACAAAGACCAAGCCCGGTCACATGGAGTGCAAGACAGTACTTCTTCTGTTATTACAAGTACAGCAAGTAATAGGAGCTGTGCAACACTTTCAAAAACGAAAGTGAAACTAAAAAGTGAGCCCAGGAAAAAAATCACACAAAGCAGCATGTAAATAATTAATACACTGTTTAATTAGCCCCAACTGTTAAAAAAAACCTTCAGAGGATATTAACACTTGATCCTATCAAGGTATAAAGGAGCCACACTGTGACCCTGTTATAGCGTTTTATGTGTAAAAATGTAAACGATTTTACCTCCAGGATCCATGCTGTGGAACAGAACACAGCCTCTCAAGTTTGACAGTCTTATAGCAGCGCTCCTGACATGGACTTGAGTGAGAAAAAAGCAGGCAGTAAAACTCGTCAACATTGATTGCTCAGGAGCTGTTAGCAGTAGTCTGGATGGTTTCGCAGAAAAACTTTCCCTGCATCCCCAGACCCTAACTTTCATAAATACTCTCACTGAGGTTGAAATGACTACTTAAAACTCCAGTCCTTTCTCGAAGGGCAGATACCCTTTTTCAGGACTCTCCAAATTTTCTGACACTTCTCTGCCACCTCCTAATGTGACGAAAGGCAAAGAATGACTGTGGTAATAAGGAAGTGGGAAGGATATTTAAGCCTTTGGCTGGGGTGTCTTTGCCTTCTCCTGGTGGCCAGGTGTTGTATTTCCCAACAGTAAGGAATGAAGCCGTGGACTCTCCCTATCTTAGGAAGGAAAGTATAAATTTATCTAGTTCATAAGATAGTCTTATGCTTGTCCCAGGCATTTTTAAAGTCCCCCACAGTGTTTGTCATTACTACCATAAATCAACCAAAAGAAAAGATCTAAGAAACTCCTACGTTGTTACAAATAAATTGTATTCTTTACTTAAGAATGAATACATACTGTCTTCGATGGAGACATTGACTTCTGCCTTCTGAATAAAAATGATGTAAAGATATTCCAAAACCTCTTTCTGCCACAATAGTTCATCCAACAGATGATTCTGTAAAATCCTTGCAGTGCTTTGTGAAGAGAGTTTCTGAAAAATACAATCAGACCTCGTAAAATATTTAGCTTTTTTTTTATTATTCTAAAGGTGTATTTCTTGCAAACCTCTTGTATTGCAAGTGAAGAAAAAATGCAGTGTACAAAATATATATTTAACAGAATTATTTATATAGTAGCCTGTGTCTAATGAAATATAATATGAAACTAGGTAGGGAGTCCCTCAAATGAAATCTCTCTAAACTTAGTACCGACTTCCATATAACTCATCTGGGTGACAAAACCCAAATGATCATTTTGCAAGTAGCAAAAATTATATAATATATTTCACTAAAAATTATGAATACCTTAATTTATTGAACATGACCTACGCCATGAACTGGAAATAAAAAATAGATGCCAATAACACATATGTTTGCCTTTTTCTAAACAATATTTCATGATATATCTTGTTAACCTTTGGTGATAAAGAACTTGGCAGTACTTTCTGATGGATATTGTAGTATAAAAATTGTTTCCCCGTAATGTGTGCCACCTATTGCAGAGTATTAACAGTGTATGGGAAATTGTTCCTTCATATTTATTTTAGTTGTTTTTGCAAATTAAAACCATCAACTGCTGTTCTCCATGATATGCTCATAGCAATGGGCTGAGCCTGTAAGTAAATCAGACTTCAAATAGTAAAATAAAGGTAAAGGAGCTGTTTGCAAACAATTCAGCAGGTAAAATGGACCATTGGGAACACATTAAAGGGGCGAAAATTGTAGAGTACAATGTCCCTTTAAGCTATATCATTACATGTAAGAGGAAATCTGAAAGTATAGCACTCTTGTTCACTAACTGCAAAGACAGTGATGCCTCTTTCTATGTAGTTGTGCTGTGAAGCATTCTTAGGGGCCAATTTATTAACGGCCGAATGGCCCCTAATGCTGCTATTTTTGCGCAAGCAGAAACAGGAGTTAAGAAGCTGCGGTCTTAAGACCACTGCTCCTTAACTTGTCCGCTGCCTCTGAGGCTGCGGACATCAATCCGCCTGATTGTGTACAATCGTGTTGATTGACACCCCCTGCTAGTGGTCGAGAATCTGCAGGGGGCGGCATTGCACAAGCAGTTCACCAGAACTGCTTGTGCAATGTTAAATGCCGACAGCGCATGCAGTCGGCATTCAGCGATGTCTGGCGGACATGATTCGCTACAGCCATTTATACACTGACTCCTCATTGTTCTCTTTATTATATTCAATCTTTCAGATAATTCAGATATCCTTTGGATATCTAACATTTGAGCTAAACTGTCCATCTCTTATTTATTAACAAATAAGAATTATTAATCCTAATAGAATATAGTAATACACATGCAACACATGTAGGGTTGCCATATTGCCTCTTTAAAGGAGGACACATGAAAAATACAAATGTCAAGGTTTTTATAATGAAAGATTATTCAAAACAATTCTTTAAACAGCCCCTGACATATATATTTTTCATAAGTGTTGTGACATTTTACAGTTTAGTTCTAGTTTTTAAATTCACTAGTAATTAAATGTTTTTTACCTGTAAAAGTACTTTACAGACTTGCAAATGGATTAATAAAAGTGCATCTAGATCTTCATTCCCAGTAGTTGAGTGACTCCAGGTTGATTTGCTATCACATCCAAAGGACTGTAAAACTCCCTCAGTGATAGTGCCATTACTAAAACATGAGAAGGATACATCTTTTATTTTCACAATAAATGTAAAATGCAAAAATACAATGTGTATTGTAAAGGGATTAAGAAATCTTTACCTTGAAAGTCAAAAACACTGAGCTGCCCCCCCCCCCCCATCTGTACCAGATTATAGTCACCTTGCAAGGAACTATTCTTAACTCAAACGCTTGCAATGGATTAAAATCACCAATTATTTTACAGTTACAGCAGTTGTGTAGTACTTTTGTGTTTAAAACACAAGCGGCTAGATTACGAGTTGTGCGTTAGGCTTAAAAAGCAGCGTTGGCCGGTCCCAACGCTGCTTTTTAACGCCCGCTGGTATTACGAGTCTTGCAGGTACAGGTGTACCGCTCACTTTTTTGGCCAGACTCGGAAATACCGCAAATTCACTTACGTAAATTGCGTATCCTATATTTTTAATGGGACTTGCATAGCGCCGGTATTACGAGTCTGACCAAAAGTGAGCAGTAGACTCTCTCCTGTCAACACTGGTACCGCATTTAAAAGTCAGTAGTTAAGAGTTTTACACTACAACGCCATAGCATAAAACTCTTAACTAAAGTTCTAAAAAGTACACTAAAACCCATAAACTACCTATTAACCCCTAAACCGAGGCCCCCCACATTACAAACACTAAAATAAAAATTTTAACCCCTAATCTGCCGAACCGGACATCGCCACCACTATAATAAATATATTAACCCCTAAACCGCATCACTCCCGCATCACAAACACTAGTTAAATATTATTAACCCCTAATCTGCCGTCCCTAACATCGCCAACACCTACCTACATTTATTAACCCCTAATCTGCCGCCCCCAACGTCGCCGCCACTATATTAAAGTTATTAACCCCTAAATCTAAGTCTAACACTAACCCTAACCCCCCCCAACTTAAATATAATTTAAATAAATCTAAATAAAATAACTATCATTAACTACATTATTCCTATTTAAAACTAAATACTTACCTATAAAATAAACCCTAAGATAGCTACAATATAACTAATAATTACATTGTAGCTAGCTTAGGGTTTATTTTTATTTTACAGGCAAGTTTGTATTTATTTTAACTAGGTAGAATAGTTATTAAATAGTTATTAACTATTTAATAACTACCTAGCTAAAATAAATACAAAAGTACAGGTATACCCCGCTCATACAGCGGGTTAGGGACCGGAGCCCCGCTGTAAAGTGAAAACCGCCTTAAAGTGAAACAAGGCAGTTTTAGCTTTCTTTCCACTTGCCAGTGTGTTTAAAAACTTGAAAACATGTTTGAACTAACTTATATTAGGGGTGCAATAGTGCTGCATTTAGTTTAACACTAGCACAGAACAGTATTCAATAAATACTGTACCTTTAAAATAGTGACAATTATTGGAGTAAAATTTGCCAAACTATAGCACTGAGACACAGATTGCACTGTAATGCTGTAAACAGAGTGAACTGCGCATAACAAAATGGTGCCAGTCACTTTTCTCACAAACTCACAATGATTACAGCACTATTTCATAATCCTTGGAGGTTGAACTTCAGCTCCACAAAGCGCTGTATTAGCGAATCGCTGTAAAGTGAAGCGCTGTAAAGTGAGGTATACCTGTACCTGTAAAATAAAACCTAACCTAAGTTACACTAACATCTAACACTACTCTATAATTAAATAAATTAACTAAATTAAATAGAGTTAAATACAATTAAATATAATTAAATAAAATTATCTAAAGTACAAAAAACCCACTAAATTACAGAAAATAATAAACAAATTACAAGAATTTTAAACTAATTCCACCTAATCTAATCCCCCTAAAAAAATAAAAAAGCCCCCCCCAAATAAAAAAAACCCTACCCTACACTAAATTACAAATAGCCTTTAAAAGGGCCTTTTGCGGGGCATTGCCCCAAAGTAATCAGCTTTTTTACCTGTAAAAAAAAGTACAAATCACCCCCCCAGCATTAAAACCCACCACCCACACAACCAACCTTACTCTAAAACCCACCCAATCCCCCCTTAAAAAAACCTAACACTAACCCCTTGAAGATCACCTTACCGGGAGACATCTTCACCCAACCAAGCCGAAGTCCTCAACGAAGCCGGGAGAAGTCTTCATCCAAGCCGGGCGAAGTGGTCCTCCGGATGGGCAGAAGTCTTCATCCAGACAGCATCTTCTATCTTCATCCATCCGGCGCGGAGCGTGTCCATCTTCAAGATATCCGACGCGGTAGAAATAATCCTATGGCTGATGCAATCAGCCAATAGGATTGAAGTTCAATCCTATTGGCTGATCCAATCAGCCAATAGGATTGAGCTCACATTCTATTGGCTGCTCCAATCAGCCAATAGAATGCCAGCTCAATCCTATTGGCTGATTGCATCATCCAATAGGATTTGTTCTACCTTAATTCCGATTGGCTGATAGAATTCTATCAGCCAATCGGAATTGAAGGGACGCCATCTTGGATGACGTCATTTAAAGGAACCTTCATTCGAGAAGAGCCGTCGGATGAAGAGGATGCTCCGCGTTGGATGTCTTGAAGATGGACCCGCTCCGCGCCGGATGGATGAAGATAGAAGATGCTGTCTGGATGAAGACTTCTGCCCGTCCGGAGGACCACTTCGCCCGGCTTGGATGAAGACTTCTCCCGGCTTTGTTGAGGACTTCGGCTTGGTTGGGTGAAGATGTCTCCCGGTAAGGTGATCTTCAAGGGGTTAGTGTTAGGTTTTTTTAAGGGGGGATTGGGTGGGTTTTAGAGTAGGGTTGGTTGTGTGGGTGGTGGGTTTTAATGCTGGGGGAGTGATTTGTATTTTTTTTTTACAGGTAAAAGAGCTGATTACTTTGAGGAAATGCCCCGCAAAAGGCCCTTTTAAGGGTTTATTTGTAATTTAGTGTAGGGTAGGGTTTTTTTTATTTTGGGGGGCTTTTTTATTTTTTAGGGGGATTAGATTAGGTGTAATTAGTTTAAAATTATTGTAATTTGTTTATTATTTTCTGTAATTTAATGGTTTTTTTTGTACTTTAGATAATTTAATTTAATTGTATTTAATTGTATTCAATTTAGTTAATTTATTTAATTATAGAGTAGTGTTAGGTGTTAGTGTAACTTAGGTTAGGTTTTATTTTGCAGGTACTTTTGTATTTATTTTAACTAGGTAGTTATTAAATAGTTAATAATTATTTAGTAACTATTCTACCTAGTTAAAATAAATACAAACTTGCCTGTAAAATAAAAATAAACCCTAAGCTAGATACAATGTAGCTATTAGTTATATCGTAGCTAGCTTAGGGTTTATTTTATAAGTAAGTATTTAGTTTTAAATAGGAATAATTTATTAAATGATAGGAATATTTATTTAGATTTATTTAAATTTTATTTAAGTTAGGGGGTGTTAGGGTTAGGGTTAGACTTAGGTTTAGGGGTTAATAACTTTAATATAGTGGCGGCGACGTTGGGGGCGGCAGATTGTGGGTTAAGAAGTGTAGGTAGGTTGCGGCGACATTGGGGCAGCAGATTAGGGGTTAGTAAATATAATGTAGGTGTCGGCGATGTTGGGTGCAGCAGATTAGGGGTTCATAAGTAGTGATGTCGCGAATAGTTCCCGGCGAACATAGCATGTTCGTGTTCGCCTCGGCGGGTGAACATATGCGATGTTCGATCCGCCCCCTATTCGTCATCATTGAGAAAACTTTGACGCTGTACCTCACAGTCAGAATACACATTACAGCCAATCAGCAGCAGACCCTCCCTCCCAGACCCTCCGACCTCCTGGACAGCATCCATTTTAGATTCATTTGGAAGCTGCATTCTTAGTGAGAGGAGGGACAGTGTAGCTGCTGCTGATTTGATAGGGAAATCGATAGCTAGGCTAGTGTATTCAGTGTCCACTACAGTCCTGAAGGACTCATCTGATCTCTGCTGTAAGGACAGCACCCCAAAAAGCCCTTTTTAGGGCTAGAACATGTCTGCTTTTTTTTTTCCTGTGTAATCTAATTGCATTTGCCTGCCTGCCTGTCAGAGTGTGTGTCAGGCTCACAGCGTATACTGTGCCCACTTGCCCAGTGCCACCACTGCATATCTGGTGTAACAGTAGTGTACATTTAAAAACAACAACACTTTTTTGACTGTGAAATAATAGCAGACAGCTGCCAGTACCCAAGATGGCCGCTAATAAGGCAGATGGGGAGGGTTAGAGAGCTGTTTTGGGGGGGATCAGGGAGGTTGGGGGCTAAGGGGGGATGCTACACCACAGCATATGTAAATATGATAAAAAAAATTAAAAACCTTTTATTTTAGTACTGGCAGACTTTCTGCCAGTACTTAAGATGGCGGGGACAATTGTGGGGTGGGGGAGGGAAGGGAGCTGTTTGGGAGGGATCAGGGGGTCTGATGTGTCAGATGGGAGGCTGATCTCTACACTAAAGCTAAAATTAACCCTGCAAGCTCCCTACAAACTACCTAATTAACCCCTTCACTGCTAGCCATAATACACGTGTGATGCGCAGCAGCATTTAGGGGCCTTCTAATTACCAAAAAGCAACGCCAAAGTCATATATGTCTGCTATTTCTGAACAAAGGGGATCCCAGAAAAGCATTTACAACTATTTGTGCCATAATTGCACAAGCTGTTTGTAAATAATTTCAGTGAGAAACCTAAAATTGCGAAAAAATTCAGTTTTTTTTAACCCCTTAATGACAAGTGACGTACCAGGTACGTCCTGCAAAAACTTGCAGTTAGTGACAATGGACGTACCTGGTACGTCACTTGTCTAAGAGAGTGCTGGAAGCGATCGCAATCGCTTCCAGCAGCTCTCAGGGTATTGCAGTGATGCCTCGATATTGAGGCATCCTGCAATACCCTTAGAAAGCATCCGATGCAGAGAGAGCCACTCTGTGGCCCTCTCTGCACCGGTAGCGATGCGGCCCGGTTCGTTGGTGGGTGGGAGCGCAACTGGGAGGCGGGTGGGGCGGCCCATCGCTACCCGGCATCCGGCTCCTGTAAGTGCAATGTGCACGCCGGGTGCCGGGAGCGTGCGGGGGGCGCGCATGCGCGTGCGCGTGCGCGCGCGGGTGCGCGCGCACGCGCGCGATTACCTACCCACACTGACACCAATGAGTGGGAAGAGGGGGGAAAATATATATATATGAGGATCTGGGAGGGGGAGGGGGTTGGGGTATTGTGGGGGGCTGCTACACTACAGAAAAAAATAAATTGGTAATAAAAAATAATAATAAAAACACTTTTTTGGGGGGCAAATTGGGTACTGGCAGACAGCTGCCAGTACCCAAGATGGCGGCAATTAGGTAGGGGAGAGCTTTAGATTGCTGGGGGGGGGATCATGGAGGTTGGGGCTAAGGCAGGAGTCCATCACAGCTAAAACATTTTATTTTTTTTTATTAAAAAAAATAAAAACTCCTTTTATTTAGTACTGGCAGACTTTCTGCCAGTACTTAAGATGGCGGGGACAATTGTGGGGTGGGGGAGGGAAGAGAACTGTTTGGGAGGGATCAGGGGGTGGGATGTGTCAGGTGGGAGGCTGATCTCTACCCTAAAGCTAAAATTAACCCTGCAAGCTCCCTACAAGCTACCTAATTTAACCCCTTAACTGCTGGGCATAATTTACGTGTGGTGCGCAGCAGCATTTAGCGGCCTTCTACTTACCAAAAAGCAACCCCAAAGCCATATAAGTCTGCTATTTCTGAACAAAGGGGATCTCAAAGAAGCATTTACAACCATTTGTGCCTTAATTGCAGAAGCTGTTTGTAAATAATTTCAGTGGGAAACCTAAAGTTTGTGACAAAATTTGTGAAAAAGTGAACTTTTTTTTTTATTTGATGACATTTGGCGGTGAAATGGTGGCATGAAATATACCAAAATGGGCCTAGATCAATACTTTGGGTTGTCTTCTAAAAAAAAATATATACATGTCAAGGGATATTCAGGTATTCCTGACAGATATCAGGGTTCCAATGTAACTAGCGCTAATTTTGAAAAAAAGTTGTTTGGAAATAGCAAAGTGCTACTTGTATTTATGGCCCTATAACTTGCAAAAAAAGTAAAGAACATGTAAACATTGGGTATTTCTAAACTCAGGACAAAATTTAGAAACTATTTAGCATAGGTGTTTTTTGGTGATTGTAGATGTGTAACAGATTTTGGGGGTCAAAGTTAGAAAAAGTGTGTTTTTTTTCAATTTTTTCCTCATATTTTATATTTTTTTTATAGGAAATTATAAGATATGATGAAAATAATGGTATCCTTAGAAAGTCCATTTAATGGCGAGAAAAACGGTATATAATATGTATGGGTACAGTAAATGAGTAAGAGGAAAATTACAGCTAAACACAAACACTGCAGAAATGTAAAAATAGCCATTGTCATTAAGGGTAAGAAAATTGAAAAACGGTCCGGTCATTAAGGGGTTAAATTTGATCGCATTTGGCGGTGAAATGGTGGCATTAAATATACCAAAATGAGCCTAGATCAATACTTTGGGTTGTCTACTACACTACACTTAAGCTAAAATTAACTCTACAAGCTGCCTACATGCTCCCTAATTAACCCTTCACTGCTGGGCATAAAACACGTGTGGTGCGCAGTGGCATTTAGCAGCCTTCTAATTACCAAAAAGCAACGCCAAATCCATATAAGTCTGCTATTTCTGAACAAAGGGGATCCCAGAGAAGCATTTACAACCATTTATGCCATAATTGCATAAGTTGTTTGTAAATAATTTCTGTGAGAAACCTAAAGTTTGTGAAAAAGTGAACAATTTTTTTTTATTTGATCGCATTTGGCGGTGAAATGGTGGCATGAAATATACCAAAATGGGCCTAGATCAATACTTTAGGTTGTCTACTACACTACACTTAAGCTAAAAATAACTCTACAACCTGCCTACATGCTCCCTAATTAACCCCTTCACTGCTGGGCATAAAACATGTGTGGTGCGCAGTGGCATTTAGCAGCCTTCTAATTACCAAAAAGCAACGCCAAAGCCATATAAGTCTACTATAATGGCATGTCTGGCACACAGTGTTGGGGCAAGGGTCCATCTGACCACTGATACCTGGTCTGCAAAGCATGGTCAGGGCAGGTATATCACCTACACTGCACACTGTGAAGCGGGCGTAACCCTTACACTACCTAATCGATACAACATCATACCTGATGTTTTAAAGCACGTTATTCCAAACAATTTAGGAATGTTAGGTGATGTATGCCCTTTATGGATTAAAAGCAGACTCTGCATCAACTATGTAATTTTCCGTAGGAGTTTTGCCATGGATCCCCCTCCGGCATTCCACAGTCCAGGTGTTAGTGCCCTTGAAACAACTTTTCCATCACTATTGTGGCCAGAAAGAGTCCCTGTGGGTTTTAAAATTCGCCTGCCTATTGAAGTCTATGGCAGTTCACCCGGTTCGTCCGTTCGCAAACTTTTGTGGAAGTTCACGTTCGCCGTTCGCAAACCCAATTTTTTAGGTTCGCAACATCACTATTCATAAGTATAATGTAGGTGGCATCGGTGTCCAGAGCGGCAGATTAGGGGTTAATAATATAATGTAGGTGTCGGCGATGTTGGGGGCGTCAGATTAGTGGTTAATAAGTGTAAGATTAGGGGTGTTTAGACTCGGGGTTCATGTTAGGGTGTTAGGTGTAGACATAAATGTATTTTGACCATAGAAATAAATGGGGCTGCTTTTTTGCAGGTGTTTTTTTTTCAGCCGGCTCTCCCCCATTGATTCCTATGGGGAAATCGTGCACAAGCATGTTTAGCCAGCTCACCGCTAACATAAGCAGCGCTGGTATTGAGGTGAGATGTGGAGCAAAATTTTGCTCTACGCTCACTTTCTTGCGGTTAATGCCGGGTTTGTAAAAACTCGTAATACCAGCGCTGTCTGCAAGTGAGCGGTGAGCATAAACTGCTCGTTAGCACCGCATAGCCTCTAAAGCAAAACTCATAATCTAGCCGAAGATTTTCACAATTAAGCAAATATAGTGATAACAACCATTATGTTTTCACAATACAGCTTAATAATGAAACCAAAATGATTTGAATCTAGACTATATATACCATCCCTGTAGCTAAGCTCTAAGCTGGATATGAACCTTTATGGAAAATGTGCACCTAGCATGCTCCCAGTCAGTGTTTGTTTTCACTATAAATCCAATTTAATATGTGCTACTAAAATACTTCAGGCATTTATTTTCAATTTCTTTTGTGGTGGTGCTAAAAGTAGATGATACTTTCTTTAACTGTCATCCTTTATTGGACAAAACAGTTTACCGTTTACTTAGGCCTAGATTTAGAGTTTTGTCGGTAACGACCCGCGTAGCTAACGCTGGCTTTTTTCTGGCCGCACCTTTTAAATACCTCTGGTATTGAGAGTTCACAGAATGGCTGCGTTAGGCTCCAAAAAGGGAGCCTACAGGCATATTTAACGCCACTGCAACTCTCGATACCAGATTTGCTTACGGACGCAGCCAGCTTAAAAAACGTGCTCGTGCACGATTCCCCCATAGAAAACAATGGGGCTGTTTGAGCTGAAAAAAACCTAACACCTGCAAAAAAGCTGCGTTCAGCTCCTAACGCAGCCCCATTGTTTCCTATGGGGAAACACTTCCTAAGTCTGCACCTAACACTCTAACATGTACCCCGAGTCTAAACACCCCTAACCTTACACTTATTAACCCCTATTCTGCCGCCCCCGCTATCGCTGACCCCTGCATATTATTATTAACCCCTAATCTGCCGCTCCGTAAACCGCCGCTACTTACATTATCCCTATGTACCCCTAATCTGCTGCCCCTAACACCGCCGACCCCTATATTATATTTATTAACCCCTAATCTGCCCCCCACAACGTCACCTCCACCTGCCTACACTTATTAACCCCTAATCTGCCGAGCGGACCGCACCACTATTATAATAAATGTATTAACCCCTAATCCGCCTCACTCCCGCCTCAATAACCCTATAATAAATAGTATTAACCCCTAATCTGCCCTCCCTAACATCGCCGACACCTAACTTCAAACATTAACCCCTAATCTGCCGACTGGAGCTCACCGCTATTCTAATAAATGTATTAACCCCTAAAGCTAAGTCTAACCCTAACACTAACACCCCCCTAAATTAAATATAATTTAAATCTAACGAAATTAATTAACTCTTATTAAATAAATTATTCCTATTTAAAGCTAAATACTTACCTGTAAAATAAATCCTAATATAGCTACAATATAAATTATATTTATGTTATAGCTATTTTAGGATTTATATTTATTTTACAGGTAACTTTGTATTTATTTTAACCAGGTACAATAGCTATTAAATAGTTAAGAACTATTTAATAGCTAAAATAGTTAAAATAATTACAAAATTACCTGTAAAATAAATCCTAACCTAAGTTACAATTAAACCTAACACTACACTATCAATAAATTAATTAAATACAATATCTACAAATAAATACAATGAAATAAACTAACTAAAGTACAAAAAATAAAAAAGAACTAAGTTACAAAAAATTTTTTTTTTACAAACATCAGAAAAATATTACAACAATTTTAAACTAATTAAACCTACTCTAAGCCCCCTAATAAAATAACAAAGACCCCCAAAATAAAAAAATGCCCTACCCTATTCTAAATTACTAAAGTTCAAAGCTCTTTTACCTTACCAGCCCTGAACAGGGCCCTTTGCGGGGCATGCCCCAAAGAATTCAGCTCTTTTGCCTGTAAAAAAAACACATACAATACCCCCCCCCCCAACATTACAACCTACCACCCACATACCCCTAATCTAACCCAAACCCCCCTTAAATAAACCTAACACTAAGCCCCTGAAGATCTTCCTACCTTATCTTCACCATAACAGGTTCACCGATCGATCCAGAAGAGTTCCTCCGATGTCTTGATCCAAGCCCAAGCGGGGGGCTGAAGATGTCCATGATCCGGCTGAAGTCTTCATCCAAGTGGGCTGCGGGAGCTGAAGAGGTCCATGATCCGGCTGAAGTCTTCTATCAACGGCATCTTCAATCTTCTTTCTTCCGGATCCATGTTCATCTTGCAGACCTCCGACGCGGAACATCCTGCTGGCCCGATGGACTACCGACGAATGAAGGTTACTTTAAGGGACGTCATCCAAGATGGCGTCCCTCGAATTCCGATTGGCTGATAGGATTCTATCAGCCAATCGGAATTAAGGTAGGAAAATTCTGATTGGCTGATGGAATCAGCCAATTAGAATCAAGTTCAATCCGATTGGCTGATCTGATCAGCCAATCAGATTGAGCTTGCATTCTATTGGCTGTTCCAATCGGATTATGGACCTCTTCAGCTCCCGCTTGGATGAAGACTTCAGCCAGATCATGGACATCTTCAGCCCCCCGCTTGGGCTTGGATCAAGACATCGGAGGAGCTCTTCTGGATCGATCGGTGAACCTGGTATGGTGAAGATAAGGTAGGAATATCTTCAGGGGCTTAGTGTTAGGTTTATTTAAGGGGGGTTTGGGTTAGATTAGGGGTATGTGGGTGGTGGGTTGTAATGTTGGGGGGGTATTGTATGTGTTTTTTTTACAGGCAAAAGAGCTGAATTCTTTGGGGCATGCCCCGCAAAGGGCCCTGTTCAGGGCTGGTAAGGTAAAAGAGCTTTGAACTTTAGTAATTTAGAATAGGGTAGGGCATTTTTTTATTTTGGGGGTCTTTTTTATTTTATTAGGGGGCTTAGAGTAGGTGTAATTAGTTTAAAATTGTTGTAATATTTTTCTGATGTTTATAAATATTTTTTTATTTTTTGTAACTTAGTTCTTTTTTATTTTTTGTACTTTAGTTAGTTTATTTCATTGTATTTATTTGTAGATATTGTATTTAATTAATGTATTGATAGTGTAGTGTTAGGTTTAATTGTAGGTAATTGTAGGTATTTTATTTAATTAATTTATTGATAGTGTAGTGTTAGGTTTAATTGTAACTTAGGATTTATTTTACAGGTAATTTTGTAATTATTTTAACTATTTTAGCTATTAAATAGTTCTTAACATTTAATAGCTATTGTACCTGGTTAAAATAAATACAAAGTTACCTGTAAAATAAATATAAATCCTAAAATAGCTATAATATAATTATAATTTATGTTGTAGCTATATTAGGGTTTATTTTACAGGTAAGTATTTAGATTTAAATAGGAATAATTTATTTAATAAGAGTTAATTTATTTTGTTAGAATAAAATTATATTTAACTTAGGGGGGTGTTAGGGTTAGGGTTAAAATTAGCTTTAGGGGTTAAAAAATTTATTAGAGTAGCGGTGAGCTCCGATTGGCAGATTAGGGGTTAATACTTGAAGTTAGGTGTCGGCGATGTTAGGGAGGGCAGATTAGGGGTTAATACTATTTATTATAGGGTTATTGAGGCGGGAGTGAGGCGGATTAGGGGTTAATAACTTTATTATAGTAGCGGTGAGATCCGCTCGGCAGATTAGGGGTTAATAAGTGTAGGCAGGTGGAGGCGACGTTGAGGGGGGCAGATTAGGGGTTAATAAATATAATATAGGGGTCGGCGGTGTTAGGGGCAGCAGATTAGGGGTACATAGCTATAATGTAGCTGGCGGCGGCGTGCGGTCGGCAGATTAGGGGTTAATAATAATATGCAGGGGTCAGCGATAGCGGGGGCGGCAGATTAGGGGTTAATAAATATAATATAGGGGTCGGCGGTGTTAGGGGCAGCAGATTAGGGGTACATAAGTATAACGTAGGTGGCGGTCGGCAGATTAGGGGTTAAAAAAATGTAATCGAGTGGCGGTGATGTGGGGGGACCTCGGTTTAGGGGTACATAGGTAGTTTATGGTTGTTAGTGTACTTTAGAGCACAGTAGTTAAGAGCTTTATGAACCGGCGTTAGCCCAGAAAGCTCTTAACTACTGACTTTTTTCTGCGGCTGGAGTTTTGTCATTAGAATTCTAACGCTCACTTCAGCCAAGACTCTAAATACCGGAGTTAGAAAGATCCCATTGAAAAGATAGGATACGCAAATGGCGTAGGGGGATCTGCGGTATGGAAAAGTCACGGCTGGAAAGTGAGCGTTAGACCCTTTCCTGACTGACTCCAAATACCGGCGGTAGCCTAAAACCAGCGTTAGGAGCCTCTAACGCTGGTTTTCACGGCTACCGCCAAACTCTAAATCTAGGCCTTACTTTCCTGAAAGAAAATCTATTTTAAACAAACCTTGATTATATTATTCCTAAAATACCTGTATTTAATAAATATTTATCTTGTAACTGATAAAAAGAAATATTGCTTTATATAGGACTAGATTACAAGTGGAGCGCTAAATTATCCTTTGCATGCAAACGGGAAAATGTGCAGTTTGCAGGCGCATGATAAATAACTAGCCATTATAAGTCGCTGGTTATTGCTATTAGATATCTGGATAATTCCCTCATTACAGTTTTTTATTAAAAAAAAAAAAAAAATGTAGCTTTTTAAAAAAACAAACAATTACAATAGGCAGTTTTAGGACTTTAAAGTTGGTGGGAGTGGGGTGTTAGAAAAAAACCTGCACTGAAAAGTGCCTTTACATTACGGTCTATGGGGAACAGTAAATATATAAGTATATGCTTATATAGATATATATATATATATTTATGTGCTAATATGCGTATATACATATATTAACACATACATTTACATGTATATAAGCATATATTTAAAAAAATGCTGCAATCGCTGCGCTACTTAGCCCCTTTGCTGCGCTTAGGTTCTGTGCTGTCTCTGACCCATTGGAGACCATGGAAGCAAGCTCTTGTGAGCACAATGCTTCCTAGCAATGCGACCATGAGGCCGCATTTGCATTGCGCTTAACTTGTAATAACAATGCACATTAGCGTGCGCTGTTATTACAAAGTGGAGCGCAAATATCACAAGCGATATTAAGTGCTCGACTAGTCCATGTTTTTTTAGTAGTTAGGTACACTTTGCCTCACACTCTCATACCCAAGCTTTTGTTCTGATTAGGTAGAACCAACGCCCACAATGTTTGTCAGTACAAACACAGATGATGGTGCTGGTAAAGATGATAACACTAAGGCTTGTATAAAAGTACATGGGCTAGAATACACTTTAAGATTGTCTAGTAAAAAACAGTATAACAGGTATACCAGATATATAAAAAGAAAGTTACCATATAAACAAATACAATCTTATAACCATAGGAACTTTACTTTCTTTCATGTAATTAACAAGAGTCCATGAGCTAGTGACGTATGGGATATACATTCCTACCAGGAGGGGCAAAGTTTCCCAAACCTTAAAATGCCTATAAATACACCCCTCACCACACCCACAAATCAGTTTTACAAACTTTGCCTCCAAGGGAGGTGGTGAAGTAAGTTTGTGCTAGATTCTACGTTGATATGCGCTCCGCAGCAAGTTGGAGCCCGGTTTTCCTCTCAGCGTGCAGTGAAATGTCAGAGGGATGTGAGGAGAGTATTGCCTATTGAATGCAGTGATCTCCTTCTACGGGGTCTATTTCATAAGGTTCTCTGTTATCGGTCGTAGAGATTCATCTCTTACCTCCCTTTTCAGATCGACGATATACTCTTATATTTACCATTTCCTCTACTGATTCTCGTTTCAGTACTGGTTTGGCTTTCTACAATCATGTAGATGAGTGTCCTGGGGGTAAGTAAGTCTTATTTTCTGTGACACTCTAAGCTATGGTTGGGCACTTTATTTATAAAGTTCTAATATATGTATTCAAACATTTATTTGCCTTGACTCAGAATGTTCAACTTTCCTTATTTCCAGACAGTCAGTTTCATATTTGGGATTATGCTTTAAGTATCATATTTTTCTTACCCTCAAAAATTTGACTTTTTTCCCTGTGGGCTGTTAGGCTCGCGGGGGCTGAAAATGCTTCATTTTATTGCGTCATTCTTGGCGCGGACTTTTTTGGCGCAAAAATTCATTTCCGTTTCCGGCGTCATACGTGTCGCCGGAAGTTGCGTCATTTTTTTGACGTTATTTTGCGCCAAAAATGTCGGCGTTCCGGATGTGGCGTCATTTTTGGCGCCAAAAGCATTTAGGCGCCAAATAATGTGGGCGTCTTATTTGGCGCCAAAGAATATGGGCGTCGCTTTTGTCTCCACATTATTTCAGTCTCATTTTTTATTTGCTTCTGGTTGCTAGAAGCTTGATGTTTGGCATTTTTTTCCCATTCCTGAAACTGTCCTTATAAGGAATTTGATCTATTTTGCTTTATATGTTGTTTTTTCTCTTACATATTGCAAGATGTCTCATGTTGCATCTGAGCCAGAAGATACTACAGGAAAACCTCTGCTGCTGGATCTACCAAAGCTAAGTGTATCTGCTGTAAACTTTTGGTAGCTATTCCTCCAGCTGTTGTTTGTATTAAATGTCATGACAAACTTGTTAATGCAGATAATATTTCCTTTAGTGATGTACCATTGCCTGTTGCAGTTCCCTCAACATCTAAGGTTCAGAATGTTCCTGATAACATAAGAGATTTTGTTTCTGAATCCATAAAGAAGGCTTTGTCTGTTATTTCTCCTTCTAGTAAACGTAAAAAGTCTTTTAAATCTTCTCTCTCTACAGATGAATTTTTAAATGAACACCATCATTCTGATTCTTTGGACTCTTCTGTTCAGAGGATTCTGTCTCAGAGATTGATGCTGATAAAATCTTCATATTTATTTAAGATGGAATTTATTCGCTCTTTACTTAAAGAAGTACTAATTGCTTTAGAAATAGAGGATTCTAGTCCTCTTGATACTAATTCTATACGTTTGGATAAGGTTTTTAAAGCTCCTGCGGTTTTTCCAGAAGTCTTTCCTGTTCCTAATGCTATTTCTGCAGTAATTGCTAAGGAATGGGATAGATTGGGTAATTCATTTACTCCTTCTAAACGTTTTAAGCAATTATATCCTGTTCCGCCTGACAGATTAGAATTTTGGGGACAAAATCCCTAAAGTTGATGGGGCTATTTCTACCCTTGCTAAACGTACTACCATTCTACATCAGATGGTACCTCGTTTAAGGATCCTTTAGATAGAAAAATTGAATCTTTTCTAAGAAAAGCTTATCTATGTTCAGGTAAATCTTCTTAGGACCTGCTATATCATTGGCTGATGTTGCTGCAGCTTCAACTTTTTGGTTGGAAACTCTAGCGCAACAAGTAACAAATCGTGATTCTCATGATATATTATTCTTCTCAGCATGCTAATAATTTCATCTGTGATGCCATTTTTGATATTATTAGAGTTGATGTTAGATGTTATGTCTCTGGCTATCTTAGCCAGAAGAGCTTTATGGCTTAAGACTTGGAATGCTGATATGGCTTCTAAATCAACTCTACTTTCAATTTCTTTCCAGGGAAACAAATTATTTGGTTCTCAGTTGGATTCTATTATTTCAACTGTTACTGGTGGGAAAGGAACTTTTTTACCACAGGGATAAAAAGTCTAAAGGTAAAAACAGGGCTAACAATCGTTTTCGTTCCTTTCGTTTCAACAAAGAACAAAAGCCTGATCCTTCGTCCTCAGGAGCAGTTTCAGTTTGGAAACCATCCCCAGTCTGGAATAAATCCAAGCCTGCTAGAAAGGCAAAGCCTGCTTCTAAGTTCACATGAAGGTACGGCCCCTCATTCCAGTTCAGCTGGTAGGGGGCAGGTTACGTTTTTTCAAAGAAATTTGGATCAGTTCTGTTCACAATCTTTGGATTCAGAACATTGTTTCAGAAGGGTACAGAATTGGTTTCAAGATGAGACCTCCTGCAAAGAGATTTTTTCTTTCCCATGTCCCAGTAAATCCAGTGAAAGCTCAAGCATTTCTGAATTGTGTTTCAGATCTAGAGTTGGCTGGAGTAATTATGCCAGTTCCAGTTCCGGAACAGGGGATGGGGTTTTATTCAAATCTCTTCATTGTACCAAAGAAGGAGAATTCCTTCAGACCAGTTCTGATCTAAAATTATTGAATCGTTAAGTAAGGATACCAACGTTCAAGATGGTAACTGTAAGGACTATATTGCCTTTTGTTCAGCAAGGGAATTATATGTCCACAATAGATTTACAGGATGCATATCTGCATATTCCGATTCATCCAGATCATTATCAGTTCCTGAGATTCTCTTTTCTAGACAAGCATTACCAATTTGTGGCTCTACCCATTTGGCCTTGCTACAGCTCCAAGAATTTTCACAAAGATCTCGGTGCCCTTCTGTCTGTAATCAGAGAACAGGGTATTGTGGTATTTCCTTATTTGGACGATATCTTGGTACTTGCTCCGTCTTTACATTTAGCAGAGTCTCATACGAATCGACTTGTGTTGTTTCTTCAAGATCATGGTTGGAGGATCAATTTACCAAAAAGTTCTTTGATTCCTCAAACAAGGGTAACCTTTCTGGGTTTCCAGATAGATTCAGTGTCCATGACTTTGTCTTTAACAGACAAGAGACGTCTAAAATTGATTACAGCCTGTCGAAACCTTCAGTCTCAATCATTCCCTTCGGTAGCCTTATGCATGGAAATTCTAGGTCTTATGACTGCTGCATCGGACGCGATCCCCTTTGCTCGTTTTCACATGCGACCTCTTCAGCTCTGTATGCTGAACCAATGGTGCAGGGATTACACGAAGATATATCAATTAATATCTTTAAAACCGATTGTTCGGCACTCTCTGACGTGGGTGGACAGATCACCATCGTTTAATTCAGGGGGCTTCTTTTGTTCTTCCGACCTGGACTGTAATTTCAACAGATGCAAGTCTCACAGGTTGGGGAGCTGTGTGGGGATCTCTGACGGCACAAGGAGTTTGGGAATCTCAGGAGGTGAGATTACCGATCAATATCTTGGAACTCCGTGCAGTTTTCAGAGCTCTTCAGTTTTGGCCTCTTCTGAAGAGAGAATCGTTCATTTGTTTTCAGACAGACAATGTCACAACTGTGGCATACATCAATCATCAAGGAGGGACTCACAGTCCTCTGGCTATGAAAGAAGTATCTTCGAATTTTGGTTTGGGCGGAATCCAGCTCCTGTCTAATCTCTGCGGTTCATATCCCAGGTGTAGACAATTGGGAAGCGGAGTATCTCAGTCGCCAAACGTTGCATCCGGGCGAATGGTCTCTTCACCCAGAGGTATTTCTTCAGATTGTTCAAATGTGGGGGCTCCCAGAGATAGATCTGATGGCCTCTCATCTAAACAAGAAACTTCCCAGGTATCTGTCCAGATCCCGGGATCCTCAGGCGGAGGCAGTGGATGCATTATCACTTCCTTGGAAGTATCATCCTGCCTATATCTTTCCGCCTCTAGTTCTTCTTCCAAGAGTAATCTCCAAGATTCTGAGGGAATGCTCGTTTGTTCTGCTAATAGCTCCGGCATGGCCTCACAGGTTTTGGTATGCGGATCTTGTCCGGATGGCATCTTGCCAACCATGGACTCTTCCGTTAAGACCAGACCTTCTGTCTCAAGGTCCTTTTTTCCATCCGGATCTGAAATCCTTAAATTTAAAGGTATGGAGATTGAACGCTTGATTCTTGGTCATAGAGGTTTCTCTGACTCCGTGATTAATACTATGTTACAGGCTCGTAAATCTGTATCTCGAGAGATATATTATAGAGTCTGGAAGACTTATATTTCTTGGTGTCTTTCTCATCATTTTTCTTGGCATTCTTTTAGAATACCGAGAATTTTACAGTTTCTTCAGGATGGTTTAGATAAGGGTTTGTCCGCGAGTTCTTTGAAAGGACAAATCTCCGCTCTTTCTGTTCTTTTTCACAGAAAGATTGCTATTCTTCCTGATATTCATTGTTTTGTACAAGCTTTGGTTCGTATAAAACCTGTCATTAAGTCAATTTCTCCTCCATGGAGTTTGAATTTGGTTTTGGGAGCTCTTCAAGCTCCTCCGTTTGAACCTATGCATTCATTGGACATTAAATTACTTTCTTGGAAAGTTTTGTTCCTTTTGGCCATCTCTTCTGCTAGAAGAGTTTCTGAATTATCTGCTCTTTCGTGTGAGTCTCCTTTTCTGATTTTTCATCAGGATAAGGCGGTGTTGCGAACTTCTTTTGAATTTTTACCTAAAGTTGTGAATTCCAACAACATTAGTAGAGAAATTGTGGTTCCTTCATTATGTCCTAATCCTAAGAATTCTAAGGAGAAATCATTGCATTCTTTGGATGTTGTTAGAGCTTTGAAATATTATGTTGAAGCTACGAAATCTTTCCGTAAGACTTCTAGTCTATTTGTTATCTTTTCCGGTTCTAGGAAAGGCCAGAAAGCTTCTGCCATTTCTTTGGCATCTTGGTTGAAATCTTTAATTCATCTTGCCTATGTTGAATCGGGTAAAATTCCGCCTCAAAGAATTATAGCTCATTCTACTAGGTCAGTTTCTACTTCCTGGGCGTTTAGGAATGAAGCTTCGGTTGACCAGATCTGCAAAGCAGCAACTTGGTCCTCTTTGCATACTTTTACTAAATTCTACCATTTTGATGTATTTTCTTCTTCTGAAGCAGTTTTTGGTAGAAAAGTTCTTCAGGCAGCGGTTTCAGTTTGAATCTTCTGCTTATGTTTTTTGTTAAACTTTATTTTGGGTGTGGATTATTTTCAGCAGGAATTGGCTGTCTTTATTTTATCCCTCCCTCTCTAGTGACTCTTGTGTGGAAAGATCCACATCTTGGGTAGTCATTATCCCATACGTCACTAGCTCATGGACTCTTGTTAATTACATGAAAGAAAACATAATTTATGTAAGAACTTACCTGATAAATTCATTTCTTTCATATTAACAAGAGTCCATGAGGCCCACCCTTTTTTGTGGTGGTTATGATTTTTTTGTATAAAGCACAATTATTCCAATTCCTTATTTTATATGCTTCGCACTTTTTTTCTTATCACCCCACTTCTTGGCTATTCGTTAAACTGATTTGTGGGTGTGGTGAGGGGTGTATTTATAGGCATTTTAAGGTTTGGGAAACTTTGCCCCTCCTGGTAGGAATGTATATCCCATACGTCACTAGCTCATGGACTCTTGTTAATATGAAAGAAATGAATTTATCAGGTAAGTTCTTACATAAATTATGTTTTTACAATTACAGATAATGGTTTCCATCTAAAGCAATATCATTTTAAATTGTAAGCACCCCTTTTATGAATTATTGCAAAGTAAATTTCTTTTACACTGGGCTATTTTCAGTTTCTCTTGAATAAATACAGATAATAAAATATTTTGTTGGTGTGTCTGAATAATAGGATTTTACTAAATACCTATTTTCAAATGGTAACAAATCCGCTTATATTTCTTTGCTAAAAAAGCTACATTATGAGAGGATGTTTGTAATTTAGAAATTCCTATGCTTCATTCAGCAATAGTCTTTTGGGAACAACAGTCATTTCATTCCTAACAACTACCAAATGTGTTTTTATAGCTGATTTTCCCAAAACTTATTTAAAAAGTAAACATTAAATAAATGAGCTCAAACATTCAAGGGGCATGGAAATCAAAACTTTTTTTGGAAAAATTATTGTACCTTTAACTTTTAAATAGCGCCTTTTAGCAATCTCTTTCATATGGGCATAGGGCACGGGGGAGTGTACTTGTCACGCCAATGTCACTCACTGACAATTATTTCATGTTTTTCCCTTTGTGTAATAAAGGATGTGAGCTCCCTCATTTTTCACCTAAGTATGCACACATGATAGAGAAATGTTAGCATCACAAGAGAGCAAAAAATGTATTTAACGAACGCAACAAAAGTTGCATTATTTCACCCTCCATAGCGCTGACATTACAAGTTTTAGAAAAGCCGGCTTGTGCATGAGATATGGTTGCATTGAGCTCCATACCGCACAAAATATAAGTGCTGCTTTGACGTGCTCGTGCACGCTTTCAACACAGACATCAATGGGGAGAGAGTGTTAGAAAATAAACTAACACCTGCGATCGCGGAATGAAAAGATCCGTAACGCAGCCCCATTGATGTCTATGGTGAAAAAATATTACGTTTAAACCTAACACCCTAACATAAACCCCAGGTCTAAACACCCCTAATCTGCTACCCCCGACATCGCCGCCACCTACATAAAGTTATTAACCCCTAATCTGCCACTCCCGATATTGCCACCACTAATAACATTTATTTACCCCTATTCCACCGCTGCCCGATATTGTCACCACTATACTAAAGTTATTAACCCCTATTCCCCTGCACCCCAACATCGCCCACACTATAATAAAGATATTAACCCCTATTCTGCCGCTCCCTGACATCACCACCACTAAATAAAGTTATTAACCCCTAAACCTCTGGCCTCCCACATCAACACCACTAAATAAACCTATTAACCCCTAAACCACCAGCTCCCCATATCGCAACAACCTAAATTAAACTGTTACCCACTAAACCTAACCCTAAACCTAACCCTAACCGTAACCCTAACACCCTCTAACTTTAACATAATTAAAATAGAGCTAAATTAAAGTTACAATTATTAACTAAATAATACCTATTTAAAACTAAATACATACTTACCTGTGAAATAAAACCTAAACTAGCTACAAAATAACTAATAGTTATATTGTAGCTAGATTAGGTTTCATTTTTATTTCACTAGGTAGACTAGTTATTAACTATTTACTAACTACCTAGTTAAAATAAATACAAACTTACCTGTGAAATAAAATCTAAGCTGCCTTACAAAATAAAAAAAACTACTAATACCCTGTTTAAAAAAAACAACACCCCAAAATAAAAAAAACCTAATATATAATAAACTACCAAGGGCCCTTAAAAGATTTGAACAGGTTTGAAAACTGATTTGAGCAGCCAATAGAATTTTAGCAGCCCTAATTCCTATTGGCTGATTCAAATGTTTCAGCCAATAGGAATGCAATGGTACCCCCAGTATAAAAGGGGTACCTTGCATTTCAATCCTCAGTGTACAGCGGACGATCGCATGAAGAGGACCTTCACGTCAGATCGATGGACCTCTGCCTGGACCTCCTCATGGACTTCGGCCTTGACCTCCGCCTCTGCGCATCGCTGCTCTGCCTCCGCAGGGATGGAGAAGATGCCGGTCCCGCAATGGATGAAGACGGAGTCGCCTAGATGAAGATGGAGCCGCTGGGATGAAGATCGTTCAAGCGGGACTTCAAAAACAATTGTGAGTACCTAAAGAGGGGTTGGTTTTTTTTTTAGATTAGGGTGGGCACTCTTAAAAGAGCTGAATGCCCTTTTAAGGGAAAGAAAAAGAGCTGAATGCCCTTTTAAGGGCAATGCCCATATAAATGCTCTTTTCAGGGTAATGGGTAGATTAGTTTTTTTAGATAGTTTATTTTTTATTTTGTGGGTTTGGGGGGGTGGGGGTTTGTAATGTTAGTGGATCTTTGTATTTATTTGTGAGCAAAAGAGCTGATTTCTTTAGGGCAATGTCCTACTTAAGGCCCTTTTAAGGACTATTGGTAGTTTATTATAGAGAGGCATAATTTTTTAAAATTTCATAATTTTGTTTTTATATTTTCTGTAATCTTAGATTTTTTTTTTATTTTATGTAATTGTAGTTTAAAGGGACAGTCTACACCAGAATTTTAATTTTGACTAGACTGTCCCTTTAATTTATACTTTTTTTTTTTAAGTAGTGTTAGATTTTTTATTTTAATAGTTAGTAACTTTAGTATTTTGTAATTTGGGTTCATTTAGGGGTTATTCGGTTAGGGGATGTTAGGTTAGGGGGTGTTAGGTTAGGGGGCTTAGTAATTTAATAATTTGAGTTGTGGGCTTTGGCAGTTTAAGGGATAATACTTTGATAGGTTTATTGCGCTGTGGGCTTTGGCGGTTTAGGGGTTAATACTTTAATAGGTAGTTTGTGTTGTTGGCTTTGGCGGTTTAGGGGTTAATACTTTAATAGGTAGTTTGCATTGTGGGTTAATGGCAGATTAGGGGTTAATAGTTTTATTAGGTAGTTTGAGATGTTGGGGTTGACGGATTTAGGGGTTAATACTTTAATAGGTTTATTGCGGTGTGGGTTTGATGGCGGATATAGGGGTTAATAGTTTAAATAGGCATATTGCGTTGTGGGGGGGGGGGGTTGTTGGTTTAGGGGTCAATACTTTTATTAGTTCCGATGTGAGTTTGATGGCGTATATAGGGGTTTTACGTGTCGGTCTTATTTTTGGGAGGTGTGTTAGACTTTTACAGGAGATTTGATATTTTTTGTTTACTTTTCTTTGGAGCTGGCAGTTTCTAAAGTGCCGTAAGTCACTGGCAACTGCAGAAATTTCTGGACATCGCTAGTTTATCCGACTTACGGCATTTTATGAACTGCCAGTGCCATATATGTATTACCCCGATGTGCAAGATGAAATTACGGGCGGTGCAGGTTGCAGCGCTTGCGCTGAAGCCTGCGGCGTATATGTAATCTTGCCCTAGGTTTTTATTTTGGTTTGTTTTTTTATTTAAATGTGTATTAGAATAGGAATAATTTGTATTATTTTTGATAATTCATTTCTTATTTTGTGTAATGTTTTTTTTTTTTTTTTTTTTTTTTTTTTTACCCCTTAAGGACAAGGCCATTTTTTAATTTCTTTCCCTTAAGGACCAGGGCTATTTTTACATTTCTGTGGTGTTTGTGTTTAGCTGTAATTTTCCTCTTACTCATTTACTGTACCCATACATATTATATACCATTTTTCTCACCATTAAATGGACTTTCTAGAGATACCATTATTTTCATCATATCTTATAATTTACTATAAAAAAATTTATAAAATATGAGGAAAAAATGGAAAAAACATACTTTTTCTAACTTTGACCCCCAAAATCTGTTACAAATCTACAACTACCAAAAAACACCCATGCTAAATAGTTTCTAAATTTTGTCCTGAGTTTAGAAATACCCAATGTTCACATGTTCTTTGCTTTTTTTGCAAGTTATAGGGCAATAAATACAAGCAGCACTTTGCTATTTCCAAACCACTTTTTTTCAAAATTAGCGCTAGTTACATTGGGACACTGATATCTTTCAGGAATCACTGAATATCCCTTGACATGTATATATTTTTTTTAGCAGACATCCCAACGTATTGATCTAGGCACATTTTGGTATATTTCATGCCACCATTTCACTGCCAAATGAGATCAAATAAAATAAATTGTTCACTTTTTCACAAATTTTTTCACAAACTTTAGGTTTCTCACTGAAATTATTTGCAAACAACTTGTGCAATTATGGCATAAATGGTTGTAAACACTTCTCTGGGATTGAAGGAAAAAGAAAAAGATGCAGGCACTGCTGTGGGTAACTTAAAAACAATAAGTCTTTATTTGAAAAGCCATAAAAAATAAACAGCTACAACCGCTGTACAGGCAAGAGCAAAAGGTACAAAAAACGACAGAGGCAAGGCAGGGTAGAAAAATAGACAGAAAATTGTCTGACTAGTTTCGAGTGCAGACTGCACTCTTATTCATAGACATACAGAGAGAGGGCTAGGCCTGCCTTTTAAAGGGAAAACAGTTAACTGAAAATTCAGCTGATGTCCATTACTGAAAATTAGGACATATACTTCGGTTAACCCCTCAAAGACAAGTTACGCCTAATCTCTGTGTGAAAGATTAAAAACAATGAACAAAATTCTCAGATTATTGTTGTTATATCAAACAGTGTTACACACTATATCAGTTAGTGTTTTAACGGGGGAGACATATATTAGAGGTAGTTGGCATTTTATGTACTATATCCTAAATGCCATTTAAAAATTATTATTATTATTCTTCTATTCCTGTAAAATAACACAACTATGTAAACTGAACAGTAGTTTTATATGCCTAGTGTCATATATATTAAAATTAAGGCAAGATTGTTATTATACAGGATAGAGAGACAAAAAGTAACTATTCTACTCTAGATTGTCAAGTAATGAGGGAAACCCAAAATAACAGTTATACTTAACAAATGGTTACTTAAATATAAAATACACAGTGTTTGATAACTAAGCTAAGTAAAAATCCTGTTATCAATTTTAGGATTATGTTATATTGTCAACATGAACTTGAAAATATGTGCTAGACTGGTAATGACCTATATGTTAGATATATTGAATATAATAAAATATACAATTCATATATAGCCTAAAGAATTATAAAATAATTCTAAGTATAGAAAAGAAAAAAAGGAGTAAATATAATTTTGGAAAGAATTGGATATTAAGGAAGTCGATAGACTATACTTAGTATTTCTTATTTTTTATTTATTTTTTATTTTTTGTTACTTTAATTATCGATGAAAAAATTGATATCGCATTCACGATTCATTCCTTTGGGAAAGCGTGTTTGTAATTTAAGCATCCAGAAGAGTTCTTTTCTTTCTAGGGACTTAAATTTATTGCCTCCTCTGATGGATAGATTTACAATGTCAATTATTTTAATAGTGATATTAGCCTCATTAGAAAAGTGTAAGCTGTTAAAGTGGTTAGCTACAGCAGAGTCTTTGTTATAATTTTTAATATCTCTGGCATGTTCATTGTAACGTTTTCTAACTTCTCTAGAAGTCTGACCTGTATACTGTAATTTACAGATATTGCATGTTAGGAGATATACCACAAAAGTGGTGCTACAATTGGCATAGAAGTCTATATTATATTCTGTCCCTGTACTGGTGCTAGTGTAAGTGTTCCCTTCTTGAATATGTGAACACATGTTGCAGTTACGACTGCCACATTTATAATTTCCTTTTTGTGTCAGCCAATTATGTTCCTTTCTTTTATTTCTAGTGACTAAGCTAGGTGATATAGCCTGTCCTAGGGTTTTTGATCTTTTGGGGACATATTTGATATTGTTGATAAGGGGTCTGAGAATATCATCACCTGAGAGTATGTGTGTATGTTTTTGCATAATTTTTACAATATCATTGTACTGTTTGGAGTATGCTGTGGTGAACACAATTGCTTCTTTAAATTGGGATTCTTTCTTTTTTACCTTATGTTTTTGTATGTCAGTATCTGTGTTGTATTTTCTAATTTCCTTCCTACATTTTTCTAGACTATTGACATTGTATCCTCTACTTGTAAGTCTCTTCTTCAGCTCAAGTGATTGTGTATCATAGATATCATCTGATTTAGTATTTCTGCGTAGCCTAATGAATTGACTACGTGGAATGGACTTTATAAGATGTGTTGGGTGTTGTGACGTTGCATAAAGTATCGTGTTGC
Source organism: Bombina bombina (assembly GCF_027579735.1). Classification (NCBI taxonomy): domain Eukaryota; kingdom Metazoa; phylum Chordata; class Amphibia; order Anura; family Bombinatoridae; genus Bombina; species Bombina bombina. Next base: position 1,075,788,831 of record NC_069499.1, read on the forward strand.
CTGCAGACTCCTTACGATAGGTACTAGTGACAATACAGTTTTCAACTATCTCCAATGTTAGGTCTAAGTAATTGACTTTTTTTGTATTATATATTCCTGTAAATCGTAAATTAAATGGATTAGAGTTAGTGTATTCTAAGAAGTTGTTAAATTCTATATCATTTAAAGGTTTTTTGACAATAAACAACAGATCGTCAATATAACGTGTATATATTAGAATGCTCTCAAGCCATGGATTTAGGGTATTATAAATGTGAGATAGTTCCCACCAAGAGACAAATAAATTTGCAAAAGCGGGGGCAAATTTTGCCCCCATGGCGGTACCACATACTTGATTATAAAAACAGCCATCAAACCAAAAATAATTGTGAGATAATAAGAATTTTAACACATCTCCTATGTATTGTTTAGTATAAACATTTACATCCATTTCTCTTTGGAGAAAAAATTCCACTGCTTGTACCCCCAAGTTTTGGGGGATACTGGTGTAGAGTGAAGATACATCAATTACCACCCATGTATAATTCTCTTTCCAAGAGACAGTGTCTAAGATTTCAATAAGTTTCGCACTATCTCTCAGATAGGAAAGTTGTTTTTTTGCAATTGGTTGTAGTATTTCATCTAGCCATGCCCCCAAAGGCTCAAACAAGGACCCCACCCCCTGAAACAATGGGTCTCCCTGGAGGGGAGATGGGGTCCTTGTGAACCTTGGGGACATGGTAGAAAATAGGAGTAAGGGGATGTTCAGGAACTAGATTTTTTTATGTCTTTTTCTTTAAAGACATTCAGTGTGATCCCTTCCATAATTAATGACTGTAGTTTCTTTTTATATATAAAGATAGGGTTACCTGGGAGTAATCTGTACGTATTGGTATCACTGAGTTGTTTGATAGCTTCATCAAAGTAATCCTTTTTGTTTTGTATAACAATACTGCCGCCCTTATCCGCACTTCTGATGACAATCTCTTTGTTTTCTTGAAGAGATTTTATTGCTTGTCGTTCTCTAAATGGTAGATTATGGGCGGCAGTATTGGTATTACTTTTTTTCTCTAGCTCAAACAGATCTTCCTGGATTAATTTTTGATAGGAATTGATTACAGTCCCCCTATATTGGGTGGGATAAAAATCAGATGCTGTTCTTTTTGGATGAGCAAGCCTATTTGGTTTGTAACTTTCTTGGTCACCACTAAACAAATCTGTGAGAGTGACCAGGGTTTGTGCATCCTCAAATGACAGCATAGGATTTTCAATATGTGACTGTTCATTTATAGGGGTGTCTCACCTCAGATACACTACATACAAATAAAATATCAGAACATGAAGATTTTTTCAACTTAAGTTCAAGACAAGAATACTTCAATACCATTTTTACAATGGAGGAGGCACACATAGAGAATACTGAAATGAAAAAGTTATTTAGAACTCTGGAACAGTCTCTAATTATGGACCTAAGATTAATGTGGGATGTTGTGGCTTTTGAAAAGTACATAGAAAGCAATCGAATACCTAGGGGGCTCCGCATAAGAAAGTATCCATCCTTCCAATTTGAAGATTCTGAGGATATGGAGGAGTGGAATGAGGCCCTTAACACGTGCTCTTTTACACTACTTAATATCCTTGTCAGGGTAAAAAATAAAAAAAGAGATAAGATAAAAGAAACCATTATGGCTCAAAAAAATGAACTTACATCACACAAAGGCCATATGGAATTTACAAACCTAAATAAAAAAATGGTAGAATCTATCTCTAAACAAGACAAGGAACAAGCTGAGAGAAAAGGCACAAAATTTCAAAGGGACAAAGAAGATTATGAACAACAAAGAGTGTATAATTGGGCAGCTTTGCGTAGGCAGCAAAGAATAAATAAGAATAAGAATAGAAAAAGTAAAAATAGACAACAAGCTACCATCCAAGATACAGAATCAAGTGAACCCAAATCGATTTTAAAGAAAAAAGAAAAGAAAAAGAGAAAGGTGGCGTTCCATAATCCTCCTGAAGAAGAAACATCAGATTCTGAAGCCTGTTTTTCAGGCACTTCCTATTCTTCCAACTGCTCTTCTCTCCTCTCCTCTTCCTCACCCTCTATCTCTCCATCCTCTTCATGTGATTTTTTACAGGAGGCGGTGGAGGCAGTGGACCCACGAGATCAAGAACAACCAGTAGGCCTGAAGACACGATCGGGGAACCCCAAACAAAAAGGAAACGGAAAAGATGGAGACCAAAAAGGGAAAAACAAGTCTACAAAGAAGGGACAATAACATCACACAATGTCGATCCAGAGGAACAAAGACAACAAATGACTGTTTCTAATGATAATATTAGTGTGGTTAACCTCTCTAAATATACTCTTAAAAAAGAGGAACATCAGGTTTTGTCTAGGGGATTAGGATTTGCCCCTTCGGGCAACTTTTCATGTTTTAACACTTTACTTGATATTAACAAGTTTATACGAAAACTAACTCTTAAAAGATTCTTTTCCCTTACAAATAGTGACACTACCTTAGAAGACACCATGAGAGACAACCCTATAAATGAACAGTCACATATTGAAAATCCTATGCTGTCATTTGAGGATGCACAAACCCTGGTCACTCTCACAGATTTGTTTAGTGGTGACCAAGAAAGTTACAAACCAAATAGGCTTGCTCATCCAAAAAGAACAGCATCTGATTTTTATCCCACCCAATATAGGGGGACTGTAATCAATTCCTATCAAAAATTAATCCAGGAAGATCTGTTTGAGCTAGAGAAAAAAAGTAATACCAATACTGCCGCCCATAATCTACCATTTAGAGAACGACAAGCAATAAAATCTCTTCAAGAAAACAAAGAGATTGTCATCAGAAGTGCGGATAAGGGCGGCAGTATTGTTATACAAAACAAAAAGGATTACTTTGATGAAGCTATCAAACAACTCAGTGATACCAATACGTACAGATTACTCCCAGGTAACCCTATCTTTATATATAAAAAGAAACTACAGTCATTAATTATGGAAGGGATCACACTGAATGTCTTTAAAGAAAAAGACATAAAAAATCTAGTTCCTGAACATCCCCTTACTCCTATTTTCTACCATGTCCCCAAGGTTCACAAGGACCCCATCTCCCCTCCAGGGAGACCCATTGTTTCAGGGGTGGGGTCCTTGTTTGAGCCTTTGGGGGCATGGCTAGATGAAATACTACAACCAATTGCAAAAAAACAACTTTCCTATCTGAGAGATAGTGCGAAACTTATTGAAATCTTAGACACTGTCTCTTGGAAAGAGAATTATACATGGGTGGTAATTGATGTATCTTCACTCTACACCAGTATCCCCCAAAACTTGGGGGTACAAGCAGTGGAATTTTTTCTCCAAAGAGAAATGGATGTAAATGTTTATACTAAACAATACATAGGAGATGTGTTAAAATTCTTATTATCTCACAATTATTTTTGGTTTGATGGCTGTTTTTATAATCAAGTATGTGGTACCGCCATGGGGGCAAAATTTGCCCCCGCTTTTGCAAATTTATTTGTCTCTTGGTGGGAACTATCTCACATTTATAATACCCTAAATCCATGGCTTGAGAGCATTCTAATATATACACGTTATATTGACGATCTGTTGTTTATTGTCAAAAAACCTTTAAATGATATAGAATTTAACAACTTCTTAGAATACACTAACTCTAATCCATTTAATTTACGATTTACAGGAATATATAATACAAAAAAAGTCAATTACTTAGACCTAACATTGGAGATAGTTGAAAACTGTATTGTCACTAGTACCTATCGTAAGGAGTCTGCAGGCAACACGATACTTTATGCAACGTCACAACACCCAACACATCTTATAAAGTCCATTCCACGTAGTCAATTCATTAGGCTACGCAGAAATACTAAATCAGATGATATCTATGATACACAATCACTTGAGCTGAAGAAGAGACTTACAAGTAGAGGATACAATGTCAATAGTCTAGAAAAATGTAGGAAGGAAATTAGAAAATACAACACAGATACTGACATACAAAAACATAAGGTAAAAAAGAAAGAATCCCAATTTAAAGAAGCAATTGTGTTCACCACAGCATACTCCAAACAGTACAATGATATTGTAATAATTATGCAAAAACATACACACATACTCTCAGGTGATGATATTCTCAGACCCCTTATCAACAATATCAAATATGTCCCCAAAAGATCAAAAACCCTAGGACAGGCTATATCACCTAGCTTAGTCACTAGAAATAAAAGAAAGGAACATAATTGGCTGACACAAAAAGGAAATTATAAATGTGGCAGTCGTAACTGCAACATGTGTTCACATATTCAAGAAGGGAACACTTACACTAGCACCAGTACAGGGACAGAATATAATATAGACTTCTATGCCAATTGTAGCACCACTTTTGTGGTATATCTCCTAACATGCAATATCTGTAAATTACAGTATACAGGTCAGACTTCTAGAGAAGTTAGAAAACGTTACAATGAACATGCCAGAGATATTAAAAATTATAACAAAGACTCTGCTGTAGCTAACCACTTTAACAGCTTACACTTTTCTAATGAGGCTAATATCACTATTAAAATAATTGACATTGTAAATCTATCCATCAGAGGAGGCAATAAATTTAAGTCCCTAGAAAGAAAAGAACTCTTCTGGATGCTTAAATTACAAACACGCTTTCCCAAAGGAATGAATCGTGAATGCGATATCAATTTTTTCATCGATAATTAAAGTAACAAAAAATAAAAAATAAATAAAAAATAAGAAATACTAAGTATAGTCTATCGACTTCCTTAATATCCAATTCTTTCCAAAATTATATTTACTCCTTTTTTTCTTTTCTATACTTAGAATTATTTTATAATTCTTTAGGCTATATATGAATTGTATATTTTATTATATTCAATATATCTAACATATAGGTCATTACCAGTCTAGCACATATTTTCAAGTTCATGTTGACAATATAACATAATCCTAAAATTGATAACAGGATTTTTACTTAGCTTAGTTATCAAACACTGTGTATTTTATATTTAAGTAACCATTTGTTAAGTATAACTGTTATTTTGGGTTTCCCTCATTACTTGACAATCTAGAGTAGAATAGTTACTTTTTGTCTCTCTATCCTGTATAATAACAATCTTGCCTTAATTTTAATATATATGACACTAGGCATATAAAACTACTGTTCAGTTTACATAGTTGTGTTATTTTACAGGAATAGAAGAATAATAATAATAATTTTTAAATGGCATTTAGGATATAGTACATAAAATGCCAACTACCTCTAATATATGTCTCCCCCGTTAAAACACTAACTGATATAGTGTGTAACACTGTTTGATATAACAACAATAATCTGAGAATTTTGTTCATTGTTTTTAATCTTTCACACAGAGATTAGGCGTAACTTGTCTTTGAGGGGTTAACCGAAGTATATGTCCTAATTTTCAGTAATGGACATCAGCTGAATTTTCAGTTAACTGTTTTCCCTTTAAAAGGCAGGCCTAGCCCTCTCTCTGTATGTCTATGAATAAGAGTGCAGTCTGCACTCGAAACTAGTCAGACAATTTTCTGTCTATTTTTCTACCCTGCCTTGCCTCTGTCGTTTTTTGTACCTTTTGCTCTTGCCTGTACAGCGGTTGTAGCTGTTTATTTTTTATGGCTTTTCAAATAAAGACTTATTGTTTTTAAGTTACCCACAGCAGTGCCTGCATCTTTTTCTTTTTCCTTCATCTACAAAGTGGCTGGGTTTCGCCACTGCTACGGCACTCCGTTGGCTCTCTATGGAAGGACTATACTGATACCGGCGTCACTTCCGGTTGTCTCGCTGAGTCCGCAGACGCTGCTAGGAACGCCGCACCTAAATGTCTCACTTCTCTGGGATTCCCTTTGTTCAGAAATAGCAGACATATATGGCTTTGGCGTTGCTTTTTGGTAATTAGAAGGCCGCTAAATACCGCTGCGCACCACACGTATATTATGCCCAGCAGTGAAGGGGTTAATTACGGAGCATGTAGGGAGCTTCTAGGATTAATTTTAGCTTTAGTGTAGTGTAGTAGACAACCCAAGTATTGATCTAGGTCCATCTTGTTATATTTCATGCCACCATTTCACCACCAAATGCGAACAAATGAAAAAAAAAAGGTAAATTTTTCACAATTTTAGGTTTCTCACTGAAATTATTTACAAACAGCTTGTGCAATTATTGCACACATGGTTGTAAAAGCTTCTCTGTGATCCCCTTTGTTCAGAAATAGCAGACATATATGGCTTTGGCGTTGCTTCCTGGTAATTAGAAGGCCGCAAAATGCAAAATATATATATATTTACATATGCTGATGTGCTGATGTTTAGGATTCCCCCTTAGCCCCCAACCTCCCTGATCCCCCCTCCAACAGCTCTCTAACCCTCCCCATCTACCTTATTGGTAGCCATCTTGGGTACTGGCAGCTGTCTGCCAGTACCCAGTTTACTAAAAAAAAAGCTTTTTTTAAAAAAATGTTATTTATTTTTTCTGTAGTGTAGCTTCCCAACCCTAAAGATAAAACCCCCCACCTGCTCCCAGATCCCTTAGATGTTTTTTTTTTTTATAAAATATAGCCCCACTCTTACTTTTTTTTTTAACAGTTTCTGTAGTGTAGCCGTTCCCACCTGCTTCCACCCGTGCATGCGCCCGGCCCCGCCCCCGTGCACAGACGCCCCTGATGATCCCGCCCCCCTCAATGTCATTAGGGCCCATCGATGGCCGCCCACCCGCCTCCCACGTAAGCTCCCACCCACCAACGATACCGGCCATCGATGTCCGGTGCAGGGAGGGCCACAGAGTGGCTCTCTCTGCATCGGATGGCCAAGGGGTGTTATTGCAGGATGCCTCGATATCGAGGCATCACTGCAATAACCGGAAAGCAGCTGGAAGTTGGTAGTTGATTATAGATTAGGGTTTTTTATTTTGGGGTGTTTTTTTTTTTAAAACATGGTATTAGAAGAGGAATAATTTTTATTGTTTTGGATAATTTCGTTTGTTATTTTTTGTAATGTTAGGTTTTTTTATTTTTTGTAATTTTAGTGTTTTTTATTTTTGTAATGTTAGGTTTTAGTGTAAAGCAGCTTAGGTTTTATTTCACAGGTAAGCTTGTATTTATTTTATCTAGGTAGTTAGTAAATAATTAATAACTATTTACTAACTAGTCTTCCTAGTTAAAATAAATACAAACTTACCTGTGAAATAAAAATAAAACCAAAGCTAGCTACAATATAACTATTAGTTATATTGTAGCTAGCTTAGGTTTTATTTCACAGGTAAGTATGTATTTAGTTTTAAATAGGTATTATTTAGTTAATAATTGTATCTTTAATTTAGCTCTATTTTAAAGGGACATGAAACCCAAAATTTTTCTTTCATGATTCAGACAGAGAACACAATTTTAAATATCTTCCCAATGTACTTCTATTATTTAATTTGCTTCCTTCTCTTTTTATCATTTGCTGAAAGGCATATCTAGGCAAGCTCATGAGCAGCAGAGAACCTAGGTTCTAGCTGTTGATTGGTGGCTGCATATATAAATTGTGATTGGCTCACCCATGTGTTCAGTTAGAAACCAGTAGTGCATTGCTGCTCCTTCAACAAATGATACCAAGAAAATGAAACAGATTAGATAATAGAAGTAAATTAGAAAGTTGTTGTATTCTCTATCTGAATCATGAAAGAAAATGTTTGGGTTTCATGTACCTTTAATTATGTTAAAGTTAGTGGGTGTTAAGTTTAGGGTTAGGGTCACGGTTGGGGGTTAATAGTTTAATTTAGGTTGTTGCAATGTGGGGGCGGGGCTGGTGGTTTAGGGGTTAATAGGTTTATTTAGTGGTAGTGATGTGGGAAGCCAGAGGTTTAGGGGTTAATAACTTTATGGTGGCGATGTCGGGAAGAGGTGGAATAGGGGTTAATATCTTTATTATAGTGTGGGCAATGTTGGGGTGCGGGGGAATAGGGGTTAATAACTTTAGTATTGTGGCAACGATGCCGGGGAGCGGCGGAATAGGGGTTAATAAATTTTATTAGTAGGGGAGATGTCTGGAGCGGCAGATTAGGGGTTAATAACTTTAATTTAGTGTTTGCGATGCGGGAGGGCCTCAGTTTAGGGGTTAATAGGTCATTTATGGGTGTTAGTGTACTTTGTAACACTTTAGTTATGAGTTTTATATAATAGTTTTGTTGCGTAAAACTCATAACTACTGCTCTCAGATGGCGGTACGGAACTTCTCGTTATAGGGTGCAACGCAAGCTTTTTAGACTCACCGCAAAACTCATAATGGCAGCGCTATGGGAATCCCATGAAAAAACTTTCACCTAGATTTAGAGTTTGGCGTTAGCCATCAAAAGCAGCGTTAAGGGGTCCTAACGCTGCTTTTTACCGCCCGCTGGTATTTAGAGTCAGCCAGGAAAGGGTCTAACGCTCACTTCCAAGCCGCGACTTTTCCATACCACAGATCCCCTTACGCCAATTGCGTATCCTATCTTTTCAATGGGATCTTCCTAACGCCAGTATTTAGAGTCTTGGCTGAAGTGAGCGGTAGACCCTCTACTGACAAGACTCCATCCGCAGAAAAAAGTCAGTAGTTAAGAGCTTTCTGGGCTAACGCCGGTTCATAAAGCTCTTAACTACTGCCCTTTAAAGTACACTAATACCAATAAACTACCTATGTACCCCTAAACCGAGGCCCCCCCACATTGCCGCTACTATAATAAAAAATTTAACCCCTAATCTGCCGACCGCACATCGCTGCAACCTACATTATCCCTATGAACCCCTAATATGCTGCCCCTAACATCGCCGACACCTACATAATATTTATTAACTAATCTGCTGACCGGCCCTCGCCGCCACTCTAATAAATGTATTAACCCCTAAACCGCCACACTCCCGCCTCGCAAACCCTATAATAAATAGTATTAACCCCTAATCTGCCCTCCCTAACATCGCCGCCACCTAACTTCAAGTATTAACCCCTAATCTGCCGACCGGACCTCGCCGCTACTATAATAAATGTATTAACCCCTAAAGCTAAGTCTAACCCTAACCCTAACACCCCCCTAAGTTAAATATAATTTTATTCTAAC